>NW_017279267.1:1963957-2039843 GCF_001594065.2 Cyphomyrmex costatus | reverse complement strand
CACTATATAAATATATTAATATTAAATATTATTAAATTAATATTATAAATGTTAATATTAATAAAAAAAATAATAAAAAATATTATAGTAACCTTTATATTCTTTTAGAAATGTCATGATAAGCTGCTTAACGTAATTATTCTGTTTAATATTTATTTGATTTTTATCCCTACTTTTTTTTTCAAAAACTGTGATTAAATTCATATCCATAAAGTTTTCAAATAAATACTAATAAATCAAAAAACAAATTATAATGTACAAAATATATTGTTATACTGATTTTAATTAGAATAAAAACATCCTAAGTAATCGTATTAACGTAAAAAAAAATCAGGCAACTATTCTGAATTAATAATGCGAACATATTTAGTAATAATTATGTCTCGTTACCATGAACTTTTTTGCATTTCCCCACCTTATTAAAAATACGTCTGACTTTGTCGCAGATAGATCACTGTAATAGTAGTTCTGTGCGTAATGACGCGTACTGAAATTATCAATTCAAGTATTAATACATGGAATACAGACACGACTACCACGCGACATAATGCCTTGCCATAAGAGGCTTGCGACATTATCCAACTGTCAATGCCAGAAACGGGGCTTTCTTATGAAGTCAACAGCGTTCACGGCGCCAGTAATTTGTTACGTTTTTCGTCAACTAAACGCATTAGAAGGCAAGAGGGAGACTCAGACGCATTAACCGAAACGGATTTTCGCTTACATATTTCAACAAGACATTTGTCTCTTGCTACGAGAATTCTAACGTTTTGATGGCTGAAGTGACATTCTCGTTTGTGAGCGCATGTAGTTGTAGATACAAGAGAATCGAATAATTCATAGGCGGGCGGTCCCTCGTTAATTAATTGCGTTTACCAATGAAGGCGGGACGGTTTAAAACTTCCTTCATAATTCAGAGTCATAATCGGTTATCGCGCGGTCATTACGGTGCAACACAGTGCGATCGTCGATGAAATCAGCGTTTATGAGCGATTTTATGGCGTTTCACTGATTCGCGAAGGAATTTTAATCTCACGGAAGTTGCTAATTACAATTGGTGTAAAAAAAGAGCATTTTAACAAGCAGGAAATATTTAATTTTCGAGTTATTATGAAGTTATGAATTATATCTGTGCCATAAATCTAGAGAAAATATATAATCTTGATTTCTATACAAATTTTGTTTCAAATAAAGAACAATTCTGATCAATTTTAGAGAAGTATAAATAAATTATGCTTAATTTAAAAGATACATAAACTTACTAAGCACTTATCTTTAATGCATAAAATATGTAATTTCTTTGCCTTAGAACTTGATAACTTATTACGAACAAATAAGGTTGTAATTTTTCATGACAAAGACCGTGTCAACAGAGTGATTAAAAACTTATTCATGCGCACCGGCTATTTGCATATTCTCTTAGGTTGTAAGGTCGTTAGGAAAATCATAGTTGTTTGTGAAGTATTTCTAGACTGTATCTCAAGGATGCAGTGGGTCACTGGATGTGTTTGGAGAGTAAGCGATGATTAATTTTCAGCGATATTAGTTTTTAATGTACAATTATTGTTGTGGGAATTACAATAATTAGCTCAGAGCTCTTCAACCTTTTGACTATACACGCTTGAGTTCCCAATTGTGTCATCCATCAGTATCCTGATCCTGTTTGCCACGTAAAAACATAATCGTTGTTACACAGATCCAAATATATGCATGCAAATTATATAGTTATAAGTATTACGATATTTTAAGCTTATGGAAATGTAGAATATACACGTGTACATACTTCAGTCACAGATAAATCAACTATAAAGAAGCGTTGTCTGTACATACGTTTAAAACTAATGTAAATGTTCACAAATTGCATATGGAAAGATGCGCAATGGTAATGGATAGCCTTAAATGTGGAGAATTCGTGAAAAGAAAGAAATCTAAAGCGAATATATATCATCGAATTATTTAGAAAATATCAAAACAGTCTTTTATATTTTCACATTTCATGTGTGCAAAATCTAGTAAATACCAATAAAATACGAACGAATTAAATTGTCAAGAGATAAAAAATCAAGAGGTAAAAAATAAAACATTTTATTGTCTATGATGAAAAGATTTTTTTATATAAAGAAGGAGAAAAAAATAAAAAAAATTATATTAAATGTGATTTATTATAAACGTTAGCAATGGAATGCGGATTATTATTAATAATACGTAATAATTAAATCTCTATCAAATTTTATCTAATAATGAAATATTCATATTATAATTTTCAAAAGAAAATCTTTCTTAACGATTTTAATATTTTATTATTTTAACGATTTAATATTTTAATATTAGATTAATTTAAAAGATTTTAACGAATTTATTGGCTCATTGCCCTTGTCTCTATATATTAGTTTTTAAAAACTTATTGAGCCTTATTACAAACAATTTTAATATTTTATAGTCTTTCAATCAATCTATTTTCACACTGAATCATTCATATGAACTTTTTAATAATATTTTTACGAGATAATAATCAGAATTTTTTATTCTAAGACGGACAGCCTTTTACTGGTAACTAATTGTAAGAATTTATACACTGAATTTCTCACTGAGCTTGATAGGGCACAAGCGAATCATGAAGTAACTTATATAGACTGAAAGTTTACTGTGGTTACACCAAATTTTCTCTTGTCCCTCTCTCTTCATGAATTCTCCATATTCAAAGTTAGGTTATTCGTGTATCCTGCGATGTGTAACTGTAAACACTCGAACTAGTTTTACACATATATGCAAAATCATATTTACTCGCAACGTTTCTTCTTTATAATAAGTTTTTTAATTCATTCATTAATCAATCGCATTTTGCGCAGATGTAATTTTGTTCCATAAAAGCTGTATTTGCGCATAATGCGATTGATCAATCGATAAATTAAAAAACTCGTCCAAAGCGAAGCATTGATTAATTTCGTGATTGCAGAGATTTCTCTTCTTTATTCATCCATATTTTTCCTGTATATTATATTTTTCAAAAGTGTCCAGCAAACCTTTATCGATTGTATCTAAAAATTGAATTTAGAAGTCGATGAACCGTTGTATCTGTCTGTCGCAGATTGTTAGTTGACAACGAAGATCGCGGACGCAATCGACGCATTCGTTCTCGTTCGAAGGCAACCGCGGACTAACTGGTGAACCAAACCTAATTGAATTTCGCATACGAGTGCCACGACGATTCGTCATTCCGGCATCCAATTTGGACGCTAGTCTCACGCCACTCTCTTTCGGATGCTCGCTCGCATCAGCTACCGCGTCTTTCATCTTCGTCCCGTTGACTGTCAGGACACCAGCGTCCATCACATCAACGCGGTAACAGTCGTTTTGAAATTTCATCAGTGACATATACTCACACGTACTTCCCATGTGCCTCACGGTTGAATCGGGTATAGCTAATTGCACTTACCTGAAACAAGCAAAAAAACGAGATATGGTTAGTTAGAGCGTTTACCAGAACGAGGCCGCGATATCGATTACACTTCGAAGAAGGAAAAGAAAAATCCACGCGCGCAAAATTACACCTATCAGACAGAAGAGGTTCCTCGCGAAATAGCGATATGCTCGAAGTACTACCGCGGAAATTACAATGTCCGCAGGGTGAATTCTATTTTTAGGGAGAACATCCCTACCTGCAGAGAGATATAAGCGCTGTGTATAAATTACTAGTGAATTTTCGCGTTCCTCCCTTGAAGAAATGCTGGAAGGCAACGCTATTGATTTTATGCTAAATTACTCGTAGTAATAATATACAAACACCTGGGCATTCTGCATAAACTGTAATCGAGCTAAGGGCAAGAAACGTAGCGGAGAAAGCCTGTTGTTTCTCTTCGTATCGGTTGTAAGGAAATAAGGGAAGGACAGGGCTTCCTACCAGAGGCAGCTGCTTAGGTTCTCACATAGATTAACCCAGGTAGTTTCTGTTCTCCTTCGTCTAGGACAGACCTTCGGGCTGCCAGGAAGTCGCTCGCAAGCTCGATAGCAAATTGTCGAGTCCCCGCGTACATTCTTCCTCTTTCTCTCAGTCTCTTCCTTATCGCAACGCCCTACTTGTCTCCTCGTTTTGCAACATTTGTTCTCGTATAGCTCTCTTTCCCTCCTACGCTCTCCTATCCGCAACGAGTTGTCTTTATCCATCGAGAGCTCGCAAATCACAGGCTGGCAGGCCGCATCGACCAAATTATCCGGGAAATTCCGAGCGCAGAGGCGTACACCGACGTGGCGCGGTTATACAGTACCTGCAACTCGCTTTGCGTTCGAGATAATCCCCGTCGATACACACGCCCGACGCCTGATCGCCTTAGGATTCAATGCTCTCTACTCGCGAACGAAGGAAACCGCAATTAGATCGGCGAAGAGACAAGCTATACATAGGTATATATCTTATCCGAAATGTAATGTCGATAATTAAAAATGATTATTTATAATTTATGCTAATTTTTTTTTCATGAAATACTTATTGAATTCGTGAGCGAATTTCTCCCTGACTCCCTTAAATTATCTTCAAAATAGCATTCGAGTCATAATATTTATTATACGAACAATCTGGAATAATGCACGCTTATTGCGACGAGGTAAAATATAGTGGTGCTGATTTAATTAGAATAATTTTATGGAGATTAGCATATTGTGTTCAAGTAGCGTGAAAATGATGCTTTATGAAATTAACGCAATTAAAAAAAACAATTAACGTCCTAATTGCGCAGAAGCCATTTGCAGAAATTAATAATACTTTTTTAAATGTTTTTATGCTAATTATACTGAATATATGTAATAAAAATAATTAAATAGATTATATGACTGAGGAGATTTTATCATAATATGACGTAAGTCAATATCTTCTTATCCTTTATCGTATCGGAAATTCTTAAACGGTCTGATGAAAGAACTGTGTTATTCTCAAGAAAGTTCTTTTACTTCCATTGAACTTACAAATTGAACTAACCTACATCTCAAATTTTTAAATTAAGAGTTTGTGTATTATTTTTTTTTTCCCATCATTATTGCTCATTAACATTGGTTTTATTCCTGGTTCGCACCGCCTCTTCAGTCAACATTCTTGAAGCTTGGAAATTTCAGCTCGTTTTCTCTGATCTACCTTTTAATAAATGATTGCGAACCTCTTTGCTCCAGCAACAAACTTTGCCCAGTGCGGGTAGGGCGGGCTTGTAACTTCGTAACTTTTGCGACAGGTATCGAGCAAACTTCCTACGTACATTAATATATACTGTTTATCCCTAATCTTTAACTACTTTCCAGTTTCAAGTCCCGGGAGAAGTAGAAGCCAAGATATTCTTAGCCTGGTTTGTTCTTTTTAATCAATGTCGGCCGATGAGCGGATTCTGTATCGCTCTAAAGTATTTTCTTAACTATTTAAATAAAAGTAACGCGCAAAAAATAAACTTTGTCTATAAGAAACGATAAATATCTTAGAGAAATTGTACATTTCATGTATAGGAAATGTAACGTATCTTCTGATATTTGTTAAAATCTGCTCGAATTACTTCTCTTGAAAAAAGAACACACACGAAACTTATGTATATTTTATTGTTTATCTTCAGCGCATCTTTCTCAAAAAATGCGGTTATACATAACGTGAATAGTATTACTGACACCATAAATAAATTTTGATCCTTTGTTGTTTCTCCGTGCTACGTAAAGATGGTGAACAGACATTATCCCAGATAGCTTTTAATATTCTGCTCTTGAGCAATATGAGGATAAAGCTAGCGGCGCAAAATTTGCTTTCAGCAAGGAAGGATTCGCCATGCTATCTTCGCGCAAAAACGCTTTTACGGTTATTTTTAATCCATCCGGTACGCGTATAGAAAATTCATGAAAGCGCGAGAGCGCGATCCCGCGCTATTTCTTGCTCGAGGAAGCACGCGGACTACGATGGTTTGAGCGGCCTACGTTTTCGCGTTTACACGGTAGAATTATTGTTTACATGAGGGAAGTCGAGCACCATTCCATGAGTTGCAAGTTGATATGAGTGAGTATGCAAACAGAAATGTTGCGTCAATACACTATGATGGACAGAAATGGTGTACTCTACCGCAGATTTTAAACGAAGCGCTAAAAATTCTTTTGATATCGAGTATTTCTCGTCAGAACTAGATTAGATTTTTGTCCATCTGTTATTTTAAAGAGTTATGCGTTTCTCATACATTACAATTCTGTATTTTCACAAAGCGCTATGAAGAGTAGAGGAAAATAGCAAAATTTTATTAAACATTTTGATACTATTGCTTTGATGCTATTATATATTTTTGTATTATATATCTTACCACTTATTCAACAATCTCATTCAACTACTTTCGTTGACTAACCATTCAATTTTAGTACATAATATTTCAATTTCCACAGAAACACGATATGTATTTTAATGAAACATTAAAGAAATATATGAATCATTTTGTAATTCATTTGCTCGAGATACACCACATCCAAATTATAATCGTTGAGTCAAAAGTAATAACGTCCAATAACATACGATGAATACGATAATTCATAATTCGTCGCTGAATAGAACCGATAATATTGAGCGAACGAGAGCGATAATTAAAGCAATGATTTCTGCGCGTTATATTTTAGCGAAGCTGAGTGTGCTCAGTCCAATTTATAAATGCTGGTAATTTAAAGATACTCACGGTGATGGATTCTTTTTCTTTTTTAAGAAAGAAAAGGTGTGCTTCATGGATGCAACTACATTGAGTCGAGTTGAACCATATCTGCTGATGCGAATTGACAACGAATTAATTCGTCGAGCTGCACGCGGGACAGACATACTCTTTCGCGTAAATCAGAACCTGAAGAACATCAGAATTCATCGAGTCTGTATTTGTTTTAATTAGAGAAACCTAACATTATAGTTGCAAGTCAAGTAACTGTTAGAATGTCTATCGACGCTCATTGAAGCCTGAAGTGTACCTAAAAGGCACTTGCCCCAGAAGACAAGTATTCAGCGTAGAGACCCTCGAGCTAAATACACTCTATCATTTGAACGATGGTGATTACGTTATTTCTTCCTGCATTCATGCAAATTAAAAGTCTTGTGCTGTATCAAAACAATTCAATCTTTCTTCCAATATGTATGAGATAAAATTATAATTGCGTAATAGTAATTATCTTATTATTAGTCGTTGATAGACCAAAACTAATTTATGAAAAACGAGAAAATTATCAAATATATGACATCGCGCGCGATCAGAACAGAATCGATTTAAAAAATAAAATAAATAAAAGCAATTGTAAAACACAGTTGGAGATTACTTTCATATGTGTTATCCCCGACTTTACTCAAATAGATTACTTTCGCGTGCATATGCATGTGCCGTACGCATGAAACGGATAAACGAAATATTTTCTCCGTGTATCTGTTGCAAGTGGCAGATGGTACGACGATAATATTTTACGCGAGCTGAGATCCGAAATATGGCATGCCAGGTGCTGCTGCAATGTATGTAAATCCGAAGTCACTATGCAAAATATCAATATGCATTTGCATTCTACATTTTATATTGACTGTATTCTCACTTAACAGTTTTGTTTTAAATTGCCTCAAACACAGGAATATTAGCACGTATACATGTTCCTACATTCACAATGTCTTCTTCTACATTTCAAATTTATGTTTCGCTGCATTGGGTTTCATTCTTTCCATTCAGAACGCGATTCATGCCGATAGCCAGCAAATGATGCATGCCATCATGCTATTATCGTCCATTGGCGGTATTATCGACAATTGATGGCTTATATTGCCATATTGTTACTAGCTAAAGCCACGTGTGGCTTTACATAACTACCTTTCATGTTCCGAACGTTAGGTGCATTACCCTATTATTTACTCTCGCTAGGTGCACACACATTATCCTATTATTTAGACTCATATTATATAAGTGCTTTTTTATTCCCTAGTTTATCGAAGTTATGAATTGAATATCACAACCGTGTATTCGTGTAATGAAGGATAATTCTTTTTTGTGTAATTAATAATTTTTTAATTTCATAATTTGCATTAATTTCGAGTTAATTTTCTCTAATTCCATAACAGGACAATGACTTCTGATTGTACCTAAATCTTTCGCATTACTTTACAAAGAATACTGTTTTATGACGTTTTGTAATATACGTCTGTTACTTATAGCTCATCCTGTAATCTCTAAGTCGAGAACGCAGAACCATTGAAGACAAGCTCAACTTAATGCACAAGATTGAGCCGATCGATAAAGTTTTGTAAATTTCGTTGCCGCAATTTCAGACAACAAGGCACTTGCACGTTGACGCTGATGAGCTGTACGACTTCCACTCACGGCACCTGCTTTGCATCGTGGGGGAGTCAGGCTTACACATATACGTTCGGTCGATACGTATGTACTATACGATATACATGCATGTTGGAATACAGAAATTCGTAATACTCCGCAAAGGATACGCGGCCTCTTACGTGATCCAGGAAGCGAAACGACGGATTATTTCCCTTAAGGCGTCGAAATCGGAAGCACTCTCGTACTGAATGACAGGTGCACGTGAGGGAAGGATCGAGAACCGACAGGATGACCGAAATAAGAGGGTTCGATTTGCAAAAGTAGTGCACTCCCCTTGCAGACGTAAGATTTCCAAATACAGATTTCCAAATACACCTCTCTCCGTGGTTGTGAAATCTTCCGCCGAAATCTCTCTATTCAATTCTGCAGAATGTGGGAAAGCTAACTTCTAGATATTTCTTAGCAAAAGAGAATAAATGGAAAGGGAGAAAAGAATAACTAGCAACTAGTATTTACACAAAATAAAGACACATTAATGAATTTAAGATAGAGTATGTTTTCACAATTCGCGCGAACATAAGATAAATAGAAATTTTAAGATTCACCAAGCCGCATTGTTTAAACTTCACGAAGAGAAAGATGTTTTCGGTATATTATTGAAGAGCTACGCTTTGTTGTGGATATCGGAGGAAAACAAGAGCAACAGAAGCGGAGATAAGGAGAATCTCGCGCGAGAGATACAGAAGGCGACGAGATCAACTAAGATAGTATACGGAGGAAGGTGGCGGATAGAAAGTGGATGGTGGATCAGGGTGACTAGGATGAGATCAGATCAGATCGGTCGTGGGCGGCATTGACGACGGTGATGGTAAACTCGTGGGCTGTGGTAAGCGCAGAATCGTGTCGCGGATAAAGTGGTACCCGTCACTGCCTGTCAGCAGCCCTTGTCGCAGTTTCTCTCTTCTTCATCCCCCTCGCAGCGGCTCGTGATTCAACTCAGCGTCATTCTCCTGGATTTTCTCCTATACTTCCTACCGGTGGACGCAGTGTAGCAATCGCCATAATTCACGCACGTGTATAGGCGAGTGCGTACGCATGTGGATGAGACTCAATCGTGAGTGTCGATGAATCAATCACGTCGTCGATTACTTCTTCCTCTTCTTTGTTTATTAGTTTGCGTGAATAATGATTTAGTGTAGGGTTTTTAACTATAAATTTTTATTAAGTGGTAAAAATAAATCACCAGTAAAAATTTAAATAAAAAAAATTTATGCGTAATTTTCATAAATCATTTTTGAGATCTTTTCAAAAATTTGTTTCCAACAAAATTTAACAGTAAATAATAATAATAAAATATAGACTCTGACTGCTACGTATTTTTTATTAATTTTTTAATACTTGGATCTAACACGATATTTACAGAAAAAATTTTGCGTTGATTGCTTACAGCAATTAAAAAATTGATTTAAAATATCTTTTAAAAAATTGATATAAATAGCACAATATATAGCATCCGAAATTGTGTTTGAAAATGATTATAGAGCGTACAATTCTGCTAGAACAGCAAGAACTGTCGCCAAAACTGCTATAAACGATCAGCATGACACTTTCTTCTGGCTGTTTTCTATATATAAAATGTATAAAAAATAGGTAATTGTTGGAATTTTGTTTTCAAAGTGCATCAGTAGATCTTTAGTAGAGCTATCGGAAACTATTGCTAAAAGTGGTATTATTCATCGTTTTCTTGTATTTTAGAGGAAAATTGACGTTTTGCGAAATTGGCACACCATATTTTCAAATTTATTTTTTCGATATCAATAGAATGTTGTGCTACCTTCACAAACCCAATTTGCTATGCTAAAACCTAGGACAAAAGAAGACAAACTTTTAAAAATTCTGTTATATATATCAATTTTAAATCTTCTAATAATCATTATAATAGAAAAATGATTTCAATCTTTAAGCAGTTTTGTGTTATTATATATTTTGTTTAGATGTTATGAGAAGATACACAATTGTACTATATACTCTATATCATTTCAAGATTAAATTTAATCGTGTGCTTATTCTTTTTTTCTTCAAAGTTAATAATTGGGTTATTCATGTTATAAAAATTCAGATTTTAAATATTATATGTATCAAAGTGTAAAATGTATGAATAACCTTTTTAAGTTGTTTATTTCTTTGTACGTAAATTTATGTATTGATAGCAATGTGATTCAATAACATTCTAGGATTAAATTTTATTAAAAAACTTTCTGATTCAAACATTAATATAAAAGACGATGATTTCAGAACTAACTTCATTCATTCCTCGCCATGCAACTCAAGACCATTAGAATAGATGGAAATAGAAAGCAGTGAGGAGATAGCGGTCCAACAATAGGCAGACGTATCGCAACGAAGAGAGAAAGTCAACCTGCTCTTTCGCGCCTTTACCGGAATATGATATGAGTCGCCCGATGATGAACAGATACGAGCAACAAACGCGCTTTTCGTTCACCGAGTCTACGTCGTACCGACCTTGCCCATCGCGTATATGCCTGTCTGCACGTACATATGAAGTTAGACGTCTACATACGTACACCGGATAGTACACAGCGTACAATCACGTATACCAGCGCAAACACTACCAAAGGTTAGCCGAGGAAGCCCCGAGGGCCTGTCGGAGGTGAGAACAGTACATTACCCTCGCTCACGTATGCTTCTCCTCCCTCACTCTTTTCCCCTCATTCAATGTTCTCCATATTCGCCCCCTATCCCTGGTGCCCTTCGAGAACCCATATGCTCGCCCTCTTTTTCGCTCTCTCATTATATTCACGTATTTCCTCCAACTGGCGTAACTATGGTGATTTTCTTTTTTCAAACCCTGTCTAACAGTCTGCTATGTGCAGACAGAGGAATCCTACATGTGAATAATGATATCGCAGTTTGTAAAGATGTGCAGTCTAAATGTCCGGGCTAAATATTCAATACAGTCTAACTCACATTTAAAAAATTAACTTTTCTCTAATTTAGTAAGGTATTTTTTCAATATAATTATTTTATTAAATGAGAAAATTATATCGGATGCTTATTTATCTAACTAGCATATTTAATATACAATATAACCAATACATCAGACACGATCAGTAATGACATTAACATGTAGCGTATCTGCATCAAACGGAAATGCGGTTCGTATTTCACACCATTTAATTTGACATTAATTGGACAGAGTGTGATTAACGAATTATTGCCATATACAATGCCGTAACGTCTGTCAAAAGTGAACGTTACAACTATCGCCCACGTCAGTTTCGTAACGGTGGACGGAATGTACAAGTTTAACATTAATTATGCGTAATTCAATAGACTGTCGATGATTATGATGAACTGAAAATGTATACCATGAATGCATAATATCGGAGAAATGTACTATGAAATACACATTAAAATACGCTATAGTTATCTGTATATAGCTTGTTATCAGAAAATATAGCATTTGCGGCCTATTGTTTGCCCTCAAAAATGTTCATCCTTGAAATATTGACCCATGTTTGCCCATGGACGGGTTAATAAAAGGAATCACCAGACAAGGCGGGTCTTGTAGGAAAAACGAAAGATCCACGGAGGTACACTGCGACGTAGGAGCCGTCATAGTGGATGATGCGAAGTCAACAATGGCGTCCGGCTGTCGGTGATGAGAGAAGAGAAGAGAGATGGTCCATTAGCTCGGCTGTCACTCAACGACCCGACTGGCTAGTACGCATTATGTACACACCCACCCGGATACGTGTCTATATAGTACGTATGACATAGAAGTTGGTATATCGCTGTACTAACATTAGAAGAAAAATGTCCTAGATTACATATTGTTTACATAGTTGTATATAAAAAAAAATGAAATTTAACATAATCAGTGATGCGATTCAAATCCTCTCTCTAATAATAATCGATCGATATTTTTCAAACAAAAATATCTGCATATTTTGTGGTAGAGATGACAGTAAAAATCATATAAAAAAACTAATCATTATAAGATTAATACATAGAAATTACTTAATTTTATTTAATTGCGGGTACGTTAATAGAATTGTGTTATGCTGGCGTGACAGCAATTAAATTAAATTAACAACGTATTCATTCAGAGATTATCAATTTTGTAATTACTTAATTAATTATATCATAATTAAAATTAAATCTGCGTATATAAAAGTATAAAATATATCAATATACGAATAATTACATTAAGGAGATTATTTCGTTTCGTGTTATTATTACAAAAATAATAATAAAATTAAATATCGCGATCTCTTTTAATTTATTGAAATAAATAAAGTACGTTCTTAATATTACACAAACTTGACATTTTTAATAAAATAATTTGTATATTACACAGATTAGATGTTTTCGAACATAATTCAATATCGCAAATACGCAAGAGAAAATGTGAAGCAATAAATATATGCACAAAAATAAATATTCGATCACAGAGTAAATTACTTGAGATTATTCGGTTGTACATCTCTACAAAGGAGAAGATCGCGAGAAGTAGGAAAAAGTTGTTGATTTAAAAAGTTTGCAGAGCTCTTACGCCTTTCAGTCCCGGATGGTAACGTTTACCCGTACAAGAAAACTATAGAAGGAAATAGAAAAATTGAGCTGTCAGGATATTCTTTAAAATCTGTAGGAAGCGGATAAAGCTAGAAACTAATACCAAAAAAACCTAAAACATTTATACAAAAATTTAATCTTATTGCGATACAACTTAATCTCAAACAAATCTTTTAAATACATTATGAAGTATTCGAAGTATTACATAATAGCTCAAGTGTAATATCGATTGTGTGCACTTCATTGACACTACTAATAGTATTAAGGCTATTAATATTCTATTGGCTTGTAATTAAAATACAATATAATATGCAATTCCCAGTTGTGCATATAAATTATTAATGTTGCCGATTTTGTAGATTGGTAAGAAGCGAATTGGAAATTTTGGTACATAATATATGTATATAGAATTATTTCAAGTCCAATGATTTCTAATTAGTTCGCATTGTTCAATATATGGTCTATATCATATGTAATTACGTAAAGATGCATTAAAGTTAATGCAATAGACTGTAAGAATATTTATAGTTTTAACATTTTGAACGACGTAAATAATAAACGTATCCGAAACAGAACGAGGTCACCATAATCAAGGAGAAGCTTTCTTCTAATATGTTCTAATGTTAATGTGATATCTGTCTTTCGTCCATGAATAATACCTTCCCATCTATCGAAATAGAATGAAAATGAAATAATTTTCACATTCTCAGAGTGTACGTAAAGGGTTGCAATATTTATTAAAAAAGATATATTGCATGTATAAAAAGGATGTTCTAATAACTAACGTCTAAATTCGTGAATTCATGTAAAAATTAAGAAGTGTCTGATTAAAATTTTATCAAATACAAATACCTAATGGTGCAAAAAAGTTACGTGGAACGAGTGGATGTTTGCCAGAGACGTTTCTGTGAAAGCATCGTAAAACAGATATTATACAACATCGTTGTACGAAGTGAATTGGTACAAACTCCATATGTTCTAGACAAATTTCATGTATAATGTTAATATTTGTACTGATGCTTTATTAAATTTTTAGATATTTATATGTATTGAAAATGCATAAACTATACAAACATTGAATGACGGAAATTATTATTAAAAGTTATTCTTTCAAGTAAAAACTATTATAATTTAATTTTTATCTTGATATATTTAATATTTATAAAGTTCGATATTAATAAAATATGTTATAAGATATTAATTATGTAGATATTGTAATAATTGTGGTATTTCGATTTTGATATATTATATTATTAAAATATTAATAATTTTAATAATTATATTTCAAATTTTTATAAATATAAATTAATAGTATGTGTGACAATCACATCAGAATCGTTACTTTTATTTTTATTTTCTTATATTTAAATATTTCAATTCTCAAGATGTATCTAGAACATGGATTTTTCACGATAATCATGCTATATAAAAGCAATTTTATTGACTAAGCAAACAGGTAAATGATAAGAAAAAAGAATTATTGTAATTTCAATTAGCTAAGCAGTACAAGTACGACATTCGATCTTTGTCGATTTTATGTTCCTTTAAAAAGACAAGCTGCCGCCAGTCGTGGGAACCAGTAAGCGATGTAGAGGCATAAGTCTTGATGGAACCGAATAAATAACTGAAGAAACTAACCAACTGAAACTAACCAAATAGACATGAACAAACGAAAGAGAGAGAGAGAGAGAAAGAGAGAGAGAGAGAGAGAGAGAGAAGAACTAAAAAGTATCTAGAGGTAGAAGAGAAAACAAACGATAGGAAATGAGAAAGAAACGGACATCAGCAAGTTCGCGTGAATCTGAAAAGCAGTGACGGTCTTATACAGACAGGACGAGCGAATAAGAAAAGTATGGAATAGTTGGAAAGAAATAGGGACAGGCGGAAATTGAGAGTGTAAGCGTAAAAGGAAGATATAGGAGATAACCATTCTCTCTCTCTCTCTCTCTCTCTCTCTCTTCGAGCGAGAAAAGCGCGAGAGTATAAGAAAAAGTAGATCCTGTGAGCTGTTGGGATACCTGGTCCTTGGGGCCGTTGTCAAGGGAGTGCTGCCGCTAGATTTCGACTTAACCAAGTAAATCACGCTGAAGTGCGGAAACGAGCGCGGTCAGAAACGCGTAAAGAGTTTCGTCCGTCTGGAAATTTTCGATTACATGGTAGAACGCTGACACTGCGGTTGCCATATCAATTCGCTTCTTCGGAAAATGTTGCTCGAATTTTGATGTCATGTAATTCACGAGTTCAATGTACGATTGCAAGATTCAATTGATTCATATATTATAACCTGTCGTGTGTAATGGAACGCCAGCTATCGGTTATAATTATTGGCAGTTCTAATTCCTTAATTTAATAGACATAATAAATAGAGCGAGGAGAGACATTTGCTCGTGGTTACAGCATATAACATTTTCATTAATTGAGTTAATATAAAAAATAAGTGGAACGAAGAAGATTATTATTAGAAAAAGTTGTGCAATGTGTTAATATTTCTATGTAGAATTTAGGTCATTCGTAGTGAAATCGATGGTAAGAATGGCGCTTTTCGCACATTTATACAAGCTGTTTCTTCAATTTTGAAAACCCTTCCTATTTCTCGCGTTTCCCTTTCTAGCTACACGGCATGGGCGTAATTTTGTGAGTTATTAATAATTAACTCGGAATTACATGCACCTAACCGCTGGATAATGCCTGGCGGTTCGCGATATATCCGTCTAGCACGCGACGTGCGATACATCAACTTTTAACCGCGATAATCCGCACCCTTTCGCCATGGTTCGCATGTAATGCCCGCATATATGTATTCCTTTTCTTCCCCTTCGCGAAAGAAGTCCCTCGGTAGCATAACTGCCGCGATAACGTCCTAAATTTATTCATCCTCGTCTTTTAACTCTTTCCTCCGTGATTCTAATCCAGCCGCAGAGCCACCTCAGTATTTCAATTTTCTGTGATATTTCTTCGCTGTATATATATTATACATAACACCTCTATTAAGCACATTCATTATAATTTTTTTTTCCACTTTATCGAAAATTACATTTTTGCATGTGGTATTAGTTTGCGCGATTAAATTCGTAAAAACTTATCTGAAAAAATACTTCTATTAGGATAAAAAGAACCATCATTTTCACTCAAAAGATGTAAGAAAAAAATGAAATGTTAATATCACTCAGGAAAACCTCATTAATGTGGAGTTTGCAAACTTTTCATCTGTTAGACGACATTGGAGTGCTTGATGTATCAAAATAAAGATATTTCTTCGCGGCACAAGACGGATCACGTCGTTATGGCGCGAGCGGTGCGGTCGCGGGAATTTTGCGATTACAAAAGTGCATACTCCTGTGGAACGCACGTCGCGCCGGGTGCGAGGTAAAGTCTCTAACGAGTCCTCGAGTAATCCGGTTAGGTAGTGGCGAGATTTGATTAAGTTTTAACTTCGGTTCACAGGGGGAGGTGCTGGTGAACGCGGACATTGGAACGAATTAAGCGAGTTTTACTTAGTGCTCGCGGCGCGGAGAGAACGGTCCTTCGGAAAACAAACGTGCTCTCGGGGACCCTTCGCCTTATCTGCCTCTCCTCCTCTTTTCGCACCCTGCGTTTTTCTTTCACTGCCCGCGTCTGTTTTTTTCTCTCTCTTTTTCCTCCCTCCTCCTTTTTGTCGGTCGTCGACGAGAATCTCTTTGCTACCATTTTATAGCCGCGGAGGATAAATAAAAATAAGTTTAAAGTTCGTTGTAAGGTCTTCTACGAATCCACGCCTCTCTTCTCCCTTTCCCCTTCGCCCAAGAGAATCGTATTTCAACGCAGAAATCTTGGCAATCCGAGTACGCTAGCGGTCCACGGATTTCGGATGAGAGAGATGTATGTTTGGATGCAGAAGGGTACGAAAGCGTCACGCACGTGACTCACATGATGAACGCTTCCGGGAATCGTGGCGTTATATTTCCGTAAATCATAAAACTTGCGTTAAAATTTACGTTTTTTCTGTGTACAGTGGTAATATACAATATGTCTGAAAATCAATTTTCTCTGAAAATCTCTGAAAATCTATTTATTATATCTAATTGTTCGTTTAGTGTGCTCAGTTCGTTCATTAACTACAGCATTCCACGCGAAATACTTCGTGCCTATGCACCGCATAGATCGACTCCATTAATTTACATAGTAGAAATGCAAAATCGCAAGTGGCGCGTATTAAAAGCGCGATCAATCGATGGACGTTCTCGGCGAGGATGTAATCTGTGCACGTCGATTTCGAAGAATGGAAAAGTGCGAGGTCTCGATGCAAATAACCGGGCGAAAGGGGGCAGCGTGCGGCGTAATTGTGATGTATGAAGTTAGAAGCAGATGCATGGAGACGGGGTTTGATGGATGAGAGGTCGAGGGCTTCCACTTCGCGAAAGGCGAGAGAGTGAAATGAAATAACTCGTACTGGGGAAGCTCGACGTAGACTACACGGTCGATGCCTCTCTTCCTACGTTCGCCGGTATTCGACAAGTTCTCGATTCATCTTTCATGCGTATGTTCATGAGCAAATAAGTGCGCGAGCTTTATCTGCACCATTCCGCGAGTACATATTCTAGGGAAAAGAATGCTTGTTTCATACAATGCATTTACATATTTAGAAGAAAAATTTTGTCGTAATTACAAAATTTACTGTATGTAAAAAAATGTTAGATCTTAGAATTAAAATATTTATAGAGAGATTATGAAAAAAAAATGGAAGGAAAAAATAAGTTAAGGATGTAGATATGTCATAACTCAAAAATATTAAAGATACAGAAATTTCCATTTTTCCATCATTACGTCTGAGTATCTGTAAATAAAACTAGGGTTCAATTTTCTTATTGATTAACAAAAATTAAGTAATTTTTTTAAAATTAAATCTTATATGATTATTGCATTTTATAGTAATTATTTGTAAATGTGATAAAAGAGCATTACGAATTAAATTAAATTTTTAATAAGTAATATATTATAATCCTAATAAATATATTTGTTCAAATTTATCCGGATTTATTTACTCATTTGAAAGTTATTTACCTAAAACTATAGCGAAACAAAATTGACAATTACACTGCATAAATCATTAAGCGCCAATAATTTGTTTCGTTTGTTGCATTTGGTTTCGGGGCGACAAAGTATTTTAATTGATATTGGCTCTATTTGGCTGATACTTTTAGTTGAGATTGTATAACGGTTCTGCGTTTGTAATATATTTTCCATCCACAAGGATTGAGAGTTCATATAAATATAAAACTTTCTTACATTTTTCTTTGGAATATTGTACTACGAAGAGATCTAATCAAAACAATATTGCAGATATCTGAGATACATTACAGATCTTTTGTAATTTGTGTTTTCAATGGTATACGTTACACTAAATTGTCGTTCATTACACCGTTCAGATAATTCCGAATACGGCACATCACAGAATATAAATTCCACTTCATTTTATATAGAAATCAATTTTATCTCAATCAAATTATCGATAAGAAGTCGAGCGCAATTACGATCGATCGCTCTAGAGCGTCTGATTGTATTGTAACGAAACCTCATGGTACCAATAAATTCCCATAAAGTAAAAGACAAAGAAACATCGAACCATGGTTGCACAAGATCGCTTTTCGCATTGGAGTGCACTCTTCGTGATACATTAGGAAGTATTCATAGTCCGCTATTATTTCAAGATCGTCTTAAATAATATTTTAAGACGCCATACGACTCTCTGATTGGTTCGTGATATCTTAAGATTGAACCTAAGACGATCTTAAATATAAGAATCGAATATGAATACCGGCCATTATTATATGATTTCTTTATATTACTAGCAATTTAGAATGTACTGCAGTCATCCCTGTTATCGTTATCAAGGATGACGGAATCAATGATGACGATGACGTAGTCAACGCCGACAGTTGTCTCGAACATCGCGATTTCCTGAGAAACGCGAAATCTCGCGGGGGTCATCGTTCGAACGGACTGTACTCGATATATTGTCTGTGCCAAGGCCGTTGGCGTCAGACCGGCGCGGCGGGGAGGATTGCGACGTAACCACAGAGCCGTTACACGAGCGTGTCCCTGGAGTACCACTTGCACCAAATTGAAACTGGTCTTTGCATTGGATTAACTCTTTGCGCGACTACCGCCGCAACTTCACGTCGTCGATCCACCGATATCCCCGCGTACCGTCTCCCTTCGTCCTGGTTTCCCTATACCATCATACCTTTTGTCGTCTCCTTGAGAGCGACCTCAACCTTTGTCTTCCGGAAATTCTGGCGGCCAGACGAATAAACGAAACTCGATCACGTTGACGAGACGTGTACAGAAAAGTGCGTATTGTAGGGATCAGTAGTGTGGTGTGCTTCTACTTTACTGAGAAAAAAGGATATTGTCTAATTTTTTTGCATTTTGATTTTCTGTCTCTTAACTAAAAATATAAAAACAATTTTAAATAACAAGAGTTTCCATTAATTTCTTCATTATTCTTTTCTTGGCAAAATATTTGTTTTAAAATATATAATAATTAATTATTTAAAAAAATATATGTATAGGTATCTATGTATATATCATTCTATTATTACCTTGTATTATTACCCTGTATTAGTCTTACTTGTTTCTAAAATGACATCTCTATGTTCAAATTCATTAGCGTGAACACGGTTAAGATTCCATTTTGCTACTGCAACATTAATCGCGCTTCATCGCTTGCCAACCCCACGCAAATTCCATCCTAAGGGAAGTGGGCCTTGAAAATGTCCGAAGAGACCGAGACTTGGAATCTGGACGCGGTTCGCCCCAAAACGTTTATCTAATGTCCCTGCTTCTGATTCGTCGATTCTGAGAGTGTGAAATTCCCCGGCGGTAATTCCCTGTAGAATCTCGGATCTCCGAGCTGTAAATTAAACCTCCCCTCTAATCGTGTATCTGTCTGTTTGTCATTCGAGCCCTTCGATGGTCTCTTATTTGAGTATCTCGCGAGAAAATTAAGCCGTGAGAACAAAGGGTGAAAAAGACGACGCACCCTTCATAACTTGTGCGAATCCAGGCTTATCGTCAGCAGCTTTTTACGACTAACGGAACGTTTAAGATAACGGGATCTTAATTTCCGGAACTAATCTCTCAGGATAATAACTCTCGCGCAGTTTCTTTAATATCGGTTCTAGACATCACTCCTTCCCTTTCTCTTCTCCAAAAATATAAAAGTTATAAAAGTCATTTCTTATCGCAGCAGCCGTAAAGCTGACGCACAACTTTCGAAATTTTCGCCGACCGAAGCTACGTTCGCGTAATACCTGGCACGCCATTAACGTGTACAATGAAATGGAACCGAACGCGACGACATGCGGAACGTATGCATGGCCTAGGTATCATTTGGCTTGCACCGTTGGAAGCATGTGTCTTCATTAGGCGTTGGGTAGGGGCGGCGCAGCTTCACTGAATCACATCGGGAAACCAACCATCGTGGCCTGAATTAAGCGCTAAATGCAACCTCCTATCATCGTCCTCCTTCGTCCCTTGTACTTCTATCCTGCGCTCCTCTACACCTACTTTAAACTTCCCGCCTATGTCGCCTTGCTGGCCAAACTCGAACGTAGGATGTTTTGCATGCGGCAACCATGAATGCATTTCGAGACGTTTGAATTCAAAGTATGTATGTAATAGAGATTCTCGAGCCAAATCTCGGATGTCTTCCCGTTTTTGGACGATAAATCATTCGATGGTGCATACGACGTAATTTATTGCCTCGAACAGAATTATTTCGGCTTCTAATTAGAATTTTGTTGTTAATCACTATTTCACACTGAATAAATAATATCTGAAGTAGTATTTATTATGCGTTTAATTTGAAATTTATTATGTGTCTTAATTTGAAATAAATAACCGGATATAACTATCAAAAAACTCGGCAAATATGTGAAAGCGACTTTTAAAAGGTAATGTTTTATCGATCCAAAAGAGAAGGTTCAGCAAAATGCACTTTAAAGAAACTCATCTAGGATAAATTGTATCATTTGGATATTTGATCTCACCGAAACCGCAGGAGGTGTATTACGTGCTCCTTGCACATCTCTGTCAGGGGAGCGTTTCCAAGAGCAAGGCTGCCTTCCCGAGTAAACGGCTTTGAGCCGCAGCCAAAATTTTCTCCCCTCTATTCTCTTCGAATTGCGCCTCCTGCCGGAATGACTTTTTCGCTTTATACTCCGCTCGTTTACCACCGAATTGCCGCATTACACATATCGACTCGCACGGTTACCCCGTTTTTACCCGGCAAATAAATTATTTGACAAATAATTGCCTCTACAGTGTATTTTATGTAGTAGTAAATTTTACGAGCAAATGGTTTGCGGAGCGTTCCACCATTCGTCTGCGCGTCGTGGTGCACTTTTTTTTTAAATTCCATTATGTCACCCCTCCCCTCCGCTGTATTCTTGGAGAAAGCTACTGCGGATTTTACGATCGTGCGCGAACAACGCGTGCGCACAATAATGTGCATGCGTTAGCAGAGGGGTCGGTCGAATACCCAACAGGAATACCCGGATTATATAACTCTCATTTCGATGGCTCGTAACTCGAATTCGAAGGATTAATTGGGGTTGTTACTCTGTCGCGCGTCTGGCTGTATGTGTAGCCAGACGGGTTCCGAATCGTGTTCAACCGAGGATACAATCATCCCTCACGCCGAAGAGAAGCGAGTTGGTTCATTGAGAAATGTCGTCGTCATCACTATCCTCGACGTTGACTTTAATCGGATGACAGTTTACGGAGCGTAAATATTACCTTATGCTTTATACAAAATACTGTTATTACGAATTATATACAATTTACATTCTTCTCCATCGTTTCAAAAATTATTTTTTCAATTTATCCGAGAAAAGTATATCTTCTATAGCTGTAGGTTTTCATAGTTCCCGTTATTATAATACACTTTATGCTAATGATTAAATCATAAATCTCTCACACAAACAAGGCATCATGGTCACGAAAACGTCAACTATGCAACATATGTTTAAATATGTTTTTACGTTGTTCTTACAAAATCGTATTTCAATCTAAAGCCGGCGGCACACGATGCTTGTTTTCCTGCTGGATTGCTAGCTAGATTAGATTCTTGCTATCGTATTGGCTGCGATACTGTCGGTACCGCAGCCAATACGATGGTAAGATTCTAATCCAGCTAGGAATCCAGCAGGAAAACAAACATAGTGTACCGCTTAAGAAATTTTTACATATCTTGTTTTATGCAATTTACTACAATTGTATATACAAAAAGAATCAATAATAAAATACATGTCATTTCAATTATATAATACATATTCATCAATTGCTTAATTAATGTAAGTCAAAATTATGCGTTCTTTAACCTATAAAAGAAACATTATAAGCCGTAGAACATTTTTCTAATTTTTAAATAGTGTAATTTGATTTGGAATAATTTTACGCTTCATAATCTTATTTTAATTTTGTTCTATTCATAGTTAGGCTAATCGTATATTTATATTACGTTCAAGTGTTAAACTTAAAAATTATAAACTTAAAAATAATAACAAAAAATTTTAATAGATATCCTAAGAATCCATATGTTTAATTTAATTTACTGTGCAATGTGTACAAAATTATGGTTACAGAAAAATGTTCTTTTAGCGTTAAAAAAAATTAGTTCCTATTATAAGTCAATATTCTAATTAGAATTAAAGACTAAAGAGAGAATTTAATTTGAATATGTGATTCAATAAAAAGTACATACTTAAAAAATCATATATTATATTTAATAATAGGAAATATTATAATATTTAAATCTTGCTCTTTTAAGCTACAATGAATACTGTTATGTAAGAAAATTAAATTCTTTGCTCTTGAAAGATTTATAAAACAATGCGGCTATCAATCAATTAATAATACTACGTATAAATACAATAATGTGTAAAAGCTCTGTATTTAATCCAACTCGTATTTATCGCAATTGTCAGCCAATATTCGTGTAGGTGTGCTTCATGAACGATGGGGGCGAGCAATTCGTTTCGGGCGTGGTCCACGTCGGCGTTTTTCCGTTTAAGGAAACTCGATAACCGTTAAAGCTTGCTCGAGCAAAGAGCCCGAGCTTCTTTCGCAATGTTCTGGGTGAGAAAAAGAGGATAGAAGTATAAGGTAGAAGGCGGGAAGGATGGATCACGACTGTACAACTGCATAGCGAGGAATAGATTTAATTCCAAGGTAGATTTACCTCTTTCTGAATGACGAGGGAGCGCGGGCGGAAAAGGAAACGTCAACGATAAGCCTTAGACTAGAGTTTTTCACCGTCTCTTACGATCAGGGGGAAATTCCGCGATCGGAGAAGCTACCGGCGAATAAACATCCAGCCTGGTCGTTGATTCCGCGAGGCGACGAAGCGGAAACGTTGGTAGTCTAGCGTACGCTTGCCACCGCACCGTCCTTTAGTTCCCACCTTCGTTTTCATCAAGCCTTTCCCCGTCTCTCCTTGATACCCTACAGATCAAGGGATTCGTCTGCCTTTCGAACCGCGTTTCGTGGATGAAAGTTTTGCGAGACGCGATCGCTTCGGGGGAATCTCTTGCCAACGCTCGAATAATTTCGCGATTCAGCCGGAAACGACGTGATTGGTGTTCCCCGTTCATCACCTGGTTGGCAATGAACTTCTATCATTAATTAGGAGTGCTGTATTAATAAAGGGATTATGCACTGAATGATACGCGCTGAATAAAATAAATTCGTATGTGGTCATAAAATAATATAATTATTAAAAAAAAGATTCTCACATAGCAGAGTATAGAAATTCAGAAACTTTTGTGCTTGTTATCTTTAAAGAGCAATGTCCATATTACATAACGTTTAATATATATAATATATATATATATATATACAAGAATTTATATAATATGTATTAATATACTTATATATAATATAAGCGAAAGAAATAAATTTCAAGAAAAGAAAGAATTATTAACACTTTGGAAGATATGAAAAACAAGAGTTAAAAATATGAGGATGAGCAGAGAGATGAATAAAGAGAATATTTCTTACGTCGAGTGTAAGATGAGAAGCTTTGTCCAGCAACGATTTTACTTTTATTCCTCAATTTAAACTCTTGCTTTATTCATCTTTTTGAGAGCTATTGTGAAAACGGTTGAAAGTGCGCGTATTCTTGTTTCGCTATAAACAGAGATTACAATCCGTATCACTCGCTCCTTGGCTTTTCATCTCAGTTATCAATATATCTGTTTAAATATCTACTTAGTAAAATCTTCTTTTAGAGAAAATACTATTTAGTTTCGTGAATAACCCTGTAATAATCTTTTTGTCTACATTATAATATTTATTTAGCTTGGAAAGTATAATATTTATTTTACACACGGAGAAAAAATAATTATCATTACCATAATTTAACAATAATTTATAGTCTTTTTTCAGTGCACCAACTATGCATTGTATTTTTTTGTAGAACTATAAATATATTTATTATTATTAACATTATAGAAGTAATAATGATATGCCAAACACTTTACTCTCATTGCCATATGTATCATATATATATATTGTATAATATTATTATTTATATAATCTGTATCAACATTTTCCTGTAATCAGAATGCGATGATATTTGCATGCTAAATGTGCCATTGATTTCAGATTGCATGAATGTAATGATTTCTACGTGCACTAATTCACGAAATGAATTGAAAGAAACGAACGAGGCGGGACATTTGACTTCGAGTGCTCGCGAAATTCAGATTTCGAGAATGAGAATGCGAGGGTGAGAATGAGAGAGAACGAGGGCGCGATAGGCGGGAACGCGCGAAGGGTGGTTGGGGCCAATTAAGTGGGCAGCACGCCGCTATCTCTCGTGGCCAGCCATGAGACTACCACGCACCTCATTATAACCTACAGGCTACGTTATAATCCTAGCCGCGTTACAGTATCATTCGCAGATCTCTCCCGCTCTCTCCCTCACTCATCCTCTCTATTGCGCTCAACCGTTCCTCTGGCAGAATAGCTGTTTCGGATCCTATATGGAAGATCCGAAATCGGGGCCACTAATACGGAACTACATTCCATTAACATTGGGTAATGGTGTTTCTACGCTCGAGGAGTTTCGACGTGGAAATAGATGCGCGTATCCTCCCTATGAAATCGAAAGTCTTAAATCGAAACACATTAATTATTACGTATATAAGATATATTTTACAATTGTAATACATTTCCTGTACAGCGTGTACAAAATGAACTTCTGATATTTTGAAATAATAAAAAGACACACGTATATTTCTAAATATTTTTAGTGTAGGAAATAATTAAAAAAGTTTTCTTCAAAAAATTATTAAATTTCTACACGAGCACCTTTAGTGGCTTTTCTAGATCATTAAATCGAGCGAGTAGAGCACCCTATGCCACCCCTGCCACTTCGTTCTTCTGATATCACTTTCTTGGATTTCTTTTTCTAGAGGGGTATATTTTAAGGACATAGTTTACTCCACTAAAGTATTATATAACTAATGGCATACTTCAGCGCACTTGGCGTGAAATGAAATACCTTCTCGATGTCCTTCTCGTACCACTAAACTCACTCTCATGTCGAAGTTTGGTAATTTCTTTGTAAAAACTTTTTTAGTTGTGTTCTTTACAATAATAATACCCAGACACATGTATTCGTTTTTATTTCTTATTATTTCAAAATGCCAGAGGTTTATTGCGTACACTCTGCATATTGATTATCGAGTGTGTGTGTGCTATCAATAAAAAATTTCCTATAAAACTGTAGAAAATTTTTCTATTAAATAAATTGAATGTGAAAGAAAAAGAGTTGCCAAAATAATTTTGTATATTTGTAACTAGTTGTCATTTAATAATTTTATTTCAAAAATTTCAAAAATATAAAACTGCTTATAAAAAATAACATATTTTATCGCGAAAAGAATGGAGCTCGAAATGGAGAAATACAATACGCTTTATAAATACCTAAACATAAAATATTCCTATATATATATAAACCATATATACCAAAGGTACAGAATATAGCGATGCCCGTAAATTGTTTTCCTTTCTATTTTACAGACGCGTCGATACCGTGCGTATTTTCTCTTTGTGAGACTTTAATTAAAAATATTAATAATGGTGCTTGCAGGTGGGCAAAAGGCATGCCGGCAACTAAGGGACAACAAACGAGTTTTAGTCCAGGTTACAATAGCCCTCGTACGAAAGAGCGAATAAATCTATTTCAAATATTGAAGCGCGTTTTTTATCGCCCATGCAGGAGCAATCATAAAAAAGGCTTTGGTCCTCGTCCGTTGTGATAAAGCAATTCAACTTCGGTGTGCAGCTTCATTGTTCTTCAAAAATATAAAATCATCGCGAGCTATAAGCGTGAACTTATTCAGAGGAAATTAAGCGTATAAGCATTTTATTGAACCCATAAAAAAAAGTATTGTGGGAAATAACTTGATCTAAAGATAGTAGACATTTATTTATGAAATTATATCAACAAAGATTGTCTTTTACTAATCTAATATAAGTACCTACTTTGAAAGAACATCTCAACAAGGCAGAATGATATATCATAAATAATTTGTAGACGATCGATAGTAAAAAATGTTTTAATCAAATATAACGATGAGATATATTTAATTAAAACTGAACACTGAAAAATGATCCAATAAAATTATTTTTAGAGCTCTATCTAGCTAAATTTTTTATATACTTCAACAAAAACGTTCTTTCTATGTTCGAATAATATACCGTTGAGAAAATATTGCTTGGAAATTAAGTCTAAATTTCTTTAAAAAGTTCAGTCAGGATATTGATTTGTATTTTAAAAAAATAACGCGTGTATTATTAATATTTGTTCTGTATAGATCTATCTTGAAATAGCTTATAGCAAACGGAAGGAAATCCAAAGTTGAATGTGAAGGTGTACCTGCGACAAGCGCGTCATATGCATCGTGCCACGCAGAAATAGCAAGCGAATGCCCTGCACGTACACTCCTGCGAGGATTCTCGAGGATCTAAGAACTGAAGGGACTCAAATCTCTTGATCCCTTTGAAATTGGGACGCGCTCTGTTATCAAGCGAGAAACTCGGGATCCCGCGTACCGAACCGAACGAAAGACTCGGCTCAATACTCGGTCACGGTTTCCTTGATGATTCAAGCAAAGGTATCATGCAGAGCTTAGAGTATATTCGTGTTACTACCACGATCCTTGGTGTCGGCAATGTAAACGTCAAATGCCAAAGAAAAACATGGAAATGTAAAGGATCGACGTATGTTCCATAAATAAACAATAGATTTCTGTCTGTCTAGAATATCTAGCAGTACTTGACGGACAAAATAATAATTTTTATATCGATCTGTTTATCGAAAATTATAATATTAGGTACTCAATAAATTATAAAATCTCAATTTAATAAATATTCGATAATACTAATAAAGATAACGAAGTTTATCGTAATGTAAGGTAAATGTACCAGTTAGTGGACAGTTAGTAAATATGACCCAATTCGTTGGACAAAGTGGTACAAAATTGTCAATATTAAGCTTTTAATGATACGTACAACTTAAAATAAATTTATTGTTTATAAAAATTTAATTACAAATTAATTTAAATACCATCAAAAGCTTTATATTTAAAATGTTTTATCACTTTGTCCAACAATTGATTCATGTCCATTAACTAGTACATTTACCTTACTATGTCTATTCAATAATTAGTCTTTTACTATTTTTATCTTTTATTTTTATTTATCACTTATATTTATTTCAAAACTAGTTCACCAAATGGATCGTGCACAATTTTGAAGATATGAATAGGTCACTTGATATACGTTATTTGCGGGACAATGGGAATCGGTTAATTGCGTTGGATATCAGAACCAATGCTTCGTCCCACGCTAGAATGAACGTACGGATAAACGAGGGACAAAATCGATGTTTCCACAGCGATGGTAACCTACATATCGATGACCATCGAATATTGATCGTGTATTTTCGTGGTAATAGAGGATTGAAACAAGTTTGTTAGTAGGTTAATTAACTGCCTAAGCCTAAGAGATAGATCAAGTGGAAAGTTTAACTCGCGTAATCTTTGCTTTGTGTATGGTAATATGCAAGTATTTATTCTCTGTGAACATTGTTTATATTCTTTAAAGTGTAGAAGTGCTACAACAATCGAACCTTTTCATTTCCGCATCATTGAAATTATCTTGTATTATATACTTTAAAGGAATTTTCGTTGAAATTCTTTTTTTCACCTAGTCAATATGTAATGAAGGCTCTCTTCTCTTTTGTACGAACGATCGGTATAAATGAGATGCATTGATTTGATTCCATCCAATGGATAGATATTCAAACTAATCAAACACAATCGATGTATGTACGAACGCTCGCACCATCCGTTCGATCAGCAAAAGCGGAAGGGTGAATGACAAAGGGAGAAAGGGGATCTAAAATTCAATGATTAACTAAATGACGCAGACCAAGCAATCGTGCTGTAGTAACGAGCGTTCCAGTAGCCAATTTCTCTCTCTGTCTACTTTTTCTATCATTGTCAGAGCTCTGCCTCTTTATCAAGCCTAGAGGGCACATTGCGCTATTTGCTTGATTTGAGAACGCCTAAATTCTGTTTGTAATGCATCTCATCTCTTCCAGCTACGTAGACACATGCACGTACAAATCTAAGCACGTGCGCGTATCTAAACAGTTTGTAGGTAGCCAATGCCCACAATAGTATTCTCGTGTGTTGTACACATACGAAGTATCTGCGCACAAATAAAGCTACGAAAGATTCTGGCTATCTTTCCTACGAGTCTTTCACTTGTTACAACAACCCAACGAACGCATCAACAATTTGTTGTGGTGAGTACGTGCGCCGAATTCCTATATCCAACGCGGAATGGATACGATATCTGCCTCTGTCTTCATCACTTTTCTAATCCATGGTCAGATCGTACTTGCTCTGCCTATTGATGTCGATTATGTGATACTCCCTACGGACTGTCATTAAGAGAGAGAAAGGAACGAATTTAAATGAGGCTTTTTTTCCGACATGATTTGCTCATATAGGTAATCTACCGCTTTGCGAAATACGAGTTTCTTCCATCCCATATCGCGAACGTATAAAGTAACATTATAATCTTTTTAAAAGTTATTTAAATAAGAGAGGATACTCAAATATTATACACTAAAAAATCTATTTAGATATATAATATATTTCTAAATATTTTAATAACAATACGTAGATGAAATTTAATATGATTCAGCGTTTAAAACGATAAATATTCCCGCTCAATATTTTCATGGCGTCAGATAGAGTAATTAAGTATAAGATATAAGTTAAGTAACAAAAGCTTTTCATCGAAGACAATTTCATAAAACTGTTATATATAGTCTATTCATTTTAAACATTTGATATTCGTTGCACGATATGAAATATTCCACGCATTTTAAATGAGGAAAAATGTAGTGGCACTAACTTAAGAAAAGGCTAATCCGGTATCTGGTTGAATTGATACAAGCCCGGTAAACATCGCTATTTAAAATTTAAATTTATTCAATATCTGGAGTGCCATGCTTTACTTTTCGCTGTCTTCTCGTAATCGCCAAGCTGCATCAGCTCTTTCCATCCTAAACCGTAGTGGATAAGGAAAACATTCCCTGAGTTTGGTTACGTGTTGAGCCTTTATCATTACTAGGTATTTACTAGAAACGCAAACTCGGCTTCTTTTAATATATGCGTTTTTTGTACTCTTGTTATATTTATATCTTATTGTTCATTTCAATACATAGGTATTAT
The DNA here is from genome assembly GCF_001594065.2 of Cyphomyrmex costatus. Classification (NCBI taxonomy): domain Eukaryota; kingdom Metazoa; phylum Arthropoda; class Insecta; order Hymenoptera; family Formicidae; genus Cyphomyrmex; species Cyphomyrmex costatus. The sequence goes on along the minus strand of NW_017279267.1, from coordinate 2,010,154 downwards.
ATATTTTTATTTCTACAAAATGTAAATATCAAATAGATTATAAAAACATAGATAGATAGTAATGGAAATATCATAGATAGATAGTAATGGAAGCCGGGACGAAATACCAAAAACTATGTGATATTTTTCGTTAATATAAAGAATAAATTAAAAAGATCCAACTATATACGGAATTTTAAATTATCATCTTCATAATTAATTGTAATTAATCAAGTAAAAATCGGTGATATTATAATACTACTGTAGTATTTATGGGTTATGTCTGAATGTTATCAGCGCGCAATTATGGGGGGACTACATATGTAGTATATAAAAATTCACGCATAATTATAATAAGCACTTTGATCCAGTTTTGATCGTTATAGGCGGTAATTCTTTCCTCGATCAAATAGATTGTTACAATACAATATGTCAAAATAATAATTTTAAATATATTAATGTTATACTATACATATATGTATTTGTATAAAAGTATTTTCTTTCTTAAATAAATATCTACAATTTTGTAATATAAGCTATATGATCTTTCATGAACATTATTTTAGGGCATGAAAGTCTTATAGACTCGCGTAATAGTGAATAAGCATAAAAAGATAAAAGAGCGTACAACTTGTGTCCACGAATGCGCTGCAACGCAACATAAGTTTCGGTAAATTCAAAGATGCACATGCGTGCATTTATTCATCATCGATACTTCGATCCATACCCACTACGTTACCGCTCTTATTTTTATTATTTCTTCCTTAACGTGTAGCAGAGAACGTGTAGGTATGCACATGCCTTTTAGTTGCGCGTAAAAAAAGGCATTTTTTTTACGAGATACCACTCACTATCTTGATGGATTCCACTATATATAGCGACAGGACGATAGATACATGCAGCCTGATGACCAGTTATGTTACTTTACTATCTCCAATTTGGTTTAGTACAATTACCGAATGAGATAGAGTATACGTATATCTCGTAAACAAGTCCCTGGCATGTAAAAAAAAATGAAGATCGAAGTAAAACAATTATTTTTCTGTAGTATTTAATTTTGCGTGCATTCGAGTAAAGTAATGAAATACCTGGCGGACGTATATTTAGTCGTATTTCACGGTAAATATAACTAAATAACCGTCAGATAATTATACCACGATTTTACGAATATAAGCAATAAACAAGAGTTGGAAATAATGGAATTGCGTAGCACATCGTAATGACTTTTGACGTAAAAAATATTCTTTTCCAAAAGTTATTTATCACACACATTCGTAATGTGTGTAAAATTCGCGTTAAATCGTATAACAAAACACATTGCATCTATAGGTTATTTAAGAATATTTTGAAGACTCATTATAACATTGTTCAGGAAGTTCATCGAGCTCTCAACAGTTGCCGTTAAGCGCAAATGACCGGCCTTAATCCGGGACAGTTTTACGAGAATGATTTTACAGAATTCTTGCATCTCGCCAACAAAATGTCTCTATTCGTACGCCATAGAAATTTGCATAGAGCGCAGCAACTGTTTCCATCGTTTTATTTTATGATTCTTTCTTTCTCTTCCATCCTCCTCTTTTCTTTTTTCACTTTTTCTATCGTTTATTCTGTTCATACGCACGTGAAATCGAAAGTATTTCTCACTATAACAATCTAGAATAAAATAGATTATAATTTTCATACGAGCTACACATCTAAATTACCGGAGTTGAAACTGAGTGATATTTGGACAGCAAACTTGCTCGAATGTCATAATACAGATTTTCATGGAAACAGAATTGTTAGTAGATTATATCATTAATATTGCAATAAATCGTACATTGATAATCGAACCAGACCCATCAAGTGAAATTTAATAGAACACATTGCGTTTGTACATATACATTGTGTTTATACATACATTGATCGGGTCGTGATCTAAACAAAATCGCGCGATGTTATCGAATACGCTACACCGATTCCCGGGAGATACGCGGAAAGTTTGTGTTCGTGTTACAATGTAAACCAATGGTTGCACCGTTCTGTGGTTAAAGAGTTATTACTCCATTATAATCCGAGCAGGTTCATTGCCCATTTGTCATTAGTATTGACGAAACATTGCCCTATGAATATACCATTAACGCTGCTGCCTGCTCGCAATAAATACGTAAATTGAATCGATTATTTCTGTTATTCGTCCGTTCGTCGAGTCGGTGAGTAAGTGATGGCCCTAACTCATAGTGAAACTGATTTGGGTGAAGTAGACTGCGGCGAAATAGAGGTAGGGCAAAACTACTCGTCTGCAATTCAAATTTCAACCCCTTATGCTTACATCTCGTTTCTCCGTCCGCATCTGACCTTCTTTCCCCGGAGGGTTGTGAATTAAATAGATACAGATACGTAAAATCGATACGCTTCAGTCTTTTCATTCGTTTCACTGCATACAGGGCGTGCTTCATTGATTTACACGAGGGAACGTACAACACTCGATTGTATAGTATATATAAATCTACGTTATCTATTTCATTTAGGATCTCTATAGGGGGATCCGAATTATGTCCAATCATATATTAAGCGTATTATTTGGTTATTTTATACAAGGATTAGATTATGCTAATTTGCACATGAAATTTGCTTAATGCAAAAGTTAAAATTTAAATAATTAATTATATTAGTGATTACAACAATTATAACTAACTTCATTAGGTTAATCTTATAATTGTTAATTGGAATTAAAATATGTTTAATTATTTATAATTCAAAACTGAATTATAATATTAATGCTTTTTAATATTCTACATATAATAGAAAACTGCATATTTTCACACATTGAGATGTATTTATTTCTTAATAGTCTCCAACATTATAAAGAATGTTGATTTTAAATATGATATAAAATTTTGAAAATAATAATGTCGTAATTATCATCAAAGTAGATTTAGTTTTTAATTAATTTACTTTTAATTGATCAGAATTAATAACTCTCTCATGCGACGAACATGACAGTATATTGTCTCACGATTTTAAAGCACATTTTATACGACAAAAGAGAGAGATGAGTAATATATTATTAATACTAGAATAGCATGACGGTTTCGGAGAGTTAATGTTTCAGCCAGTCGATTAATTCTTCGTTCGAAAATTATAAGAGATCCCGCGTTAGTGACGACCCGTGAAGAATCGTGGGGTGCATATTTGAATGAGAGCCAGCCTGAGAGCACGTCACCCTCCATTTTTTATTCAGCCCGAAACTTCACGATTCTTTAGACATCCCCTGGGAATTCGAGGACGATCGAGACTCCTGTTCCGGACGTTTTATCTTATCATCATGCAGGAAAAGAACATCGCGAAGCGGATAAGATCGGCAAAAGTGAAAATAGGACACGGGTTACTATCGAACGAAAGAATAAATACAAAATAGTATTCTTCCTTCTTTTCCTCTTTTCTTATTTTCCGGTGTATTAAAGGCAAACAAATAGTAACGTATCAAAACGTGTCGACGACGTAATGATCCCGAAAGGTACGAAAATAATTTTCCACCATGGTTTTACGATTTCAATCATCGTTCGCGAGAGGTATTTCGGAGAGAACGTCATCGAAAACGAAGTAGTCGCAAAGTTGTTTACCGAGTTCGCAGCTTTACTACGTCTAAACACGAAGTTGGTCAGTATAAGGGAACAACAAGAGAAAACCTGAAAAGAATCAACTGTCCCGTCTTCCCCAATTTCAAGCGCCATTATTAAACGGTGCACCTCTTTCAACGGCTTGGTTGCCGTTGGAAGTTCCGGAAAGCTCGTGAAAGGAATGGTCGATCGTTTTGCGAAAAGTTCGACGGACCAGTACCCTACTAGATTGCTGCAAATTCCTACAATAAGGGACGCAGATAAAACATTTTACCAAAGCTTGTTAACCATCGATTCTAACGACCTGCCGAGGTGTTGGCTGAATCTCATCGTGGAAGCACTGCTCGGTTTGAAATTCAATGCATAAATTACGATACCAAACATACACACACACACCAGGAAAAGTAAAAGTACGTCATTCGACACTGTACTACGAGAAAGATTGTGAGCATTATGCGAAGGCTTTGCCGAGACAGTATCGGGGTGCGCACCGATGCCGCAATACCTCCTTGAAACGATCTCCAATAACTCTTGCTTGCGAAGTATTACTGTCGGGACGAACGTTTTCTCTGAATGTAATTCCGCGTCGATATTGAAACGTCGCCGCGATGTAACGTGACGACGGCCCTCTTATCCAATCCGATTACATGAAATTGAATCGCAGTAAACAGTTTCAAATTGCTATCAGTCACCATCGACTAGAGAGCTCTTTTGAAATGCATTTTCAACTAATCTCTCATTTTTCTGTTGCTCGTTGCATCAATCGTATCATCTCTGTGGTGGATTATTTGGGATAATTTTGTTAATAGATGATCGTATATCTCAAGGAGTAACTTTGCTTTTCAAGTAAAGATCAACGTAGTCACCAATGTGTCTCTCTTTGATTCTTTTATAGTAACCTTTACAGCCAAGACGTATTTAACCCAGAGGACAATGGATCATTATCCTGCCATCCTGGTGGTAGCCGATGAGTTTTGGTGGCCGAGGGTACTCCTCGCCTGATGCACAGTCTTACGGCTTATTAAGGACAAACGAACGAGCTCGCCTCGGGGAGCTCAATCTCAGCGCAAAACGAGCTCCGTGTAATCCGAGAGCGAGGGGAACAGGGCAGCGAAACGGTGGAAAGAACGGGAATGGTGTGGGCAACGCGAAAGTAACGAGACAGCAACGGTGATAAACAAAAAGGAAATCATGATCGTACCATAATGATAATCACAGTCGAAATAATGACGAGGATGATAATGCCGCCTATGTCCCTCGGAAGTCATGCCGCTACGCATGCAGCGTAAATAATGACATTAATTCGGTACACTGCAGGATACCCAAGTACGTCCCTTGATCCGACCTTCGTGACGCTATATTCTAGTAACGTTGTTTCCCCGTGGCGCAAAGTTCCTCTCATGGGGCAATCTGATCCTGTTTTAGAATATAATACCAACTAATGCTAAATTGCTCCAACAAATTCATGTCAAGTAATTTATATATTCATAATTACAAAACTCTATATATTTTAAATTATTAGTTTTTAATGCTATTCAATTCAAATAACAATTTAATTACTTGAAAAAGTTAATGTAAAGACGAGAGATAAAAAATTTTCAATATCAAATTAATAGCGAGATTAGTAAAATTATACAGATTTGTAAGCCTAAAATTTTATTATTTAATAAATATAATAAACATGAAACGCTTTACATCTCGCTGATGGAGCTCTTCAAAGTTAATAATGTTTAACAGACATCGAGAACACCAAGACAGATCTTAATTATGAAGTGAACAACTCGATTACAAGTTGATAATTTAATCATAACTATTCGTATTCTTGCATCAATTAACACTAGAACCGCCAACGATATTACAGAACTGTCTAAGATGCCAATTTGGCAATTTCCTATCCTTGTTTTTGGTTAATGAATATTTATTTTGATATTATTTATACCATTAAAATTATTTATATTATATTCTCAGTACTTAATACAAATCATTGAAATGATTAGCGGAGTCAAAATGGCGCAGTTCTAATATTAAATAATATATGCAAAACCAAAGATTCAACATTTTTTATTTAAATATAGAAATGTACATATGTTGCATGCGAGTGCAATGTGGTGTTTGAATCAGTCAATAACTATTTCAAAAAGATACTCTATACTATGGCTAGTACACATGTTGAATTTGAACGCGGGATATGTACCACCCGTGGTGAATGCTGCAAGGTTTTCAGTACTACTACATTATAAAGGACCTTACATGATGCAGAACTCATAGTGCTCCTTTAACACTCGCCCCTGTCAACTACACTCTCAATTCTCCCATGAATTATTCAGCAAATTAGACATAACAAATGTTCAACAGTTGATGCGCTTGACACACGCGCAAGAGTAATGCCGTTAATAAATTCAGGAATGCATCATCACAAAATGCGCATTCAGTGAATCAATGCAACGTGTGATTTGAGTCACGATTTATAACTGTTTTTGTTACCAACAATACAGTGTCGCGCGCACGTAGTTTTACATCTATTGCATTAATAATAGCAAAACTACGAGGAAAAAAAGCGTGACGAATAAATATTGCAAATGTAATGAGTCAAGATAATTTCTGAGAATTTTAGCTTATGTCATTTCTGTTTCCAGACCTAATAAGTCGAGAGAATTTTTAGGAAAACGTGCAACTCTATTTCAGAAATGTTGCCGTTCCTGCAAGTCAACAATTCCGTTTTATGTACGTTCGAACATTCATCTCGAATATGAAACTGAGTATCGATCATCTAACTTTTTCTCTAGAGCGAAAACGTGAAAAGTGAAAATTATTACGTATATATATACGTATACGTACGTACATATAAAAAAATTTCACTTTTCACGTTTTCGCCGTAGGGGAAAAGTTACACGATTGACTCCCTGAAGCGGTAAAAAAAATATCAGCGACAAAATAACTTTCGCCTTTTCGCATGACGACAACATTCTCTCTCGTAAACAGAACCGTAACGTGGTCTATTAAGATAACCGAGTCGTTGTTTCTCTACCTTTGTAACTTTTTCCCAACAAAACGAAAGACCTCACCTTAAGCGCGGATTGCCCCAAGAGACGAAGGTAATCTTCATTTAATTAAAGTAAATTTACAGTGTAATGAAATACAGCAATAATAGAATTCGCTCGAGAGAAATACTCCTAAAACCGTTAAGAAAATTCTCTTCAATGCTTGCGCAGGGAAATGAATATGCGGAATCAACTGGTGGTATCAGATTGGAAAAGATTACCGTTATGAAAACAGTCGTCTGCGCCTTGTAGTATCAAAAAGACATCACAATATCGCTTAATATTGCATAATTGCAATAACATCGTACTATTAGATTTATATATTGCACATTTAAATGATATATTAATTATTAAATATTGATGGAATTAATGATATCCAAATATTATCGTGACTCGTCAAATTAATGCTAAACGTAAATTATTTTTTATCTAAAATTACATTAAATGCAATCTATGCTTAATGTACTAACACTGCAAACTATGCAAATAAGTAATCGCGCGCAGAGCAATTTGCGGTAGCTGCTACGGGCCAAAGTCGTGGCCATTTCGGAATCCGGCCATCGGTAACGATCGGCATCGGTGCAGATTCGTAACGTGGAACGACAATATGGGTTTGTAAACGGTGGCGACGCCGATTCACCAAATCGCATATAGCGCGAGGCACTGACGGGCAAGCATAGCAGGAATCCGTGAATACATGCCAGTGTGCACGTGTATCTTTCATCACACATATGAACACATACGCATACGTTAATGCGACATACAGCGACCTGTGCCTGCGTGAGTGCGTGCTACGGGTCGGCATTAATCAATCCGTGCATTGATCAGGCCCACAATGCCCGTACCATTACATGGGTCGAGCACCCTCTCGCTCTATATCTGGTATATCGTGTATTAAACGCACTGCCTCGCCACAGTGTCGACTGTTTTTGGACGCGCATATACTCACGCTACCGGCGTGTCATCCGTTATGGAATAATGGACATCCACTGACGTCTGCAATGGCGACAGTTTGGTATGCATTTGCAGTATATCGCATATGCGAATTTATTAGTAATACGAAATTGTGCTACGCGCGTACGTAAGAATCTTTTTAAAAAGTCCACTACTCATACTCTACAAGCATCACAATAATAGATATTGAATCAATAAGAGATGAAAACGACCAATACAGAGGCCTAGAGCCTTGCTGTTAAATAATATCATATGTGAATTCTCTCTATACATCTTTCAGCTACAAACGCGGGACCCAGCGGTTATTGTGAACTTAAAACGCAAATATATGTGGCGGCTCGCCACCAGAGGTCCAAAAAGGAAAAGACTCAAAAGGAAGAGACTCGCGCCAATTCTCGCATGTACTCGAGATACGTGAGATCTATTCATATAGCACCTCGCTCTAAGACACCTCCAGGCGTCTAAGGCAGGCTCCCACTACAATGCCTTACTGATGAGTCCAGTAGTGGGGGCCGGGACGAAACGCAGCAGTGGATGACAACAATTAATATTTTCGCATAGACAAACAACAAGCCAAATATAAATTAAAATAATAATATTCTAATATGTATATAACAAGGCTCAATAAATTTAAAAATTAATTAGTATAAAATAGGGCTACGAGCCAAATATTAGTTGAAATACAAAGGTCTTAGTAATAAACAGTCATAAGTTAAAAATAAATATAAAATTTAATAAAATTCAAACAACAGACGTTTCGACCTTAATTAGGTCATTATCAATGTTAAGTCGCAATATCGTTAACGATGTAAAAACAAAGAAATTATAAAAATTCACGAATACATAAGTAAAAATATTAATAAAAAACGAAAAATAAGAAAATACATTCTGTGATGTGGGTGTTATTAATCTCACTCGCTATTGAAGAACATATCGTATCGGAGTAAAATGTCCAAGAGTCCACATGACACCGCAAGACATCAAATATTGTAAATTGTGAAACTCCACATTTCTTGTAAAATTGTATCAAAATACAATTATGATTAAAATAAGTTAGAAAAATGCGAGGAGAGACTATTTTAAGATGTTAACAGTAAACAATCATTCTTATTTTAAATTGTTTACTGTTAACATCTTAAAATAGTCTCTCCTCGCATTTTTCTAACTTATTTTAATCATAATTGTATTTTGATACAATTTTACAAGAAATGTGGAGTTTCACAATTTACAATATTTGATGTCTTGCGGTGTCATGTGGACTCTTGGACATTTTACTCCGATACGATATGTTCTTCAATAGCGAGTGAGATTAATAACACCCACATCACAGAATGTATTTTCTTATTTTTCGTTTTTTATTAATATTTTTACTTATGTATTCGTGAATTTTTATAATTTCTTTGTTTTTACATCGTTAACGATATTGCGACTTAACATTGATAATGACCTAATTAAGGTCGAAACGTCTGTTGTTTGAATTTTATTAAATTTTATATTTATTTTTAACTTATGACTGTTTATTACTAAGACCTTTGTATTTCAACTAATATTTGGATCGTAGCCCTATTTTATACTAATTAATAATATTCTAATTAAATTGAGCATAAATTTGGTAATAATGCTACTAACATTTTAAAACACAGTAAAAAATTTATCGCAAAAACTAAGGCTCATTTATATATATATAGTACGGAGAATATTCATCACTCAATATAAATTAGTTACAAATCAATAGAATAACAAAGGCTAATGAGAGTATAATCGCTGTTAGTATTGCGCGAACTTATAAAAACATATATTTATTAACAATTCAACAAAAAATAATATATATTAAATAACTAAACGTTTCGGCTTACATCCGAGCCATCCTCAGTAGTACATTCGCGAAAAAGTCATGGAGAAGTAGGAAAGTGGTCACTCTCATCGTCAACAATCAAAACCACATGGTTGGTAGGTCATGTGCAATCGACTAGACGAAAATCCACAAATCCATGATTAAAAGATCGAATAATATCGAAAGAATAATTGACAATAATCAAATAAACAACAAATTAATATAAAAGATAGTCAAACGATAAAAATCCGAAGGTAACATTGTGGTGGTCAAAATTTAAATGACTATACTTTCCTACTTCTCCATGACTTTTTCGCGAATGTACTACTGAGGATGGCTCGGATGTAAGCCGAAACGTTTAGTTATTTAATATATATTATTTTTTGTTTAATTGTTAATAAATATATGTTTTTATAAGTTCGCAATACTAACAGCGATTATACTCTCATTAGCCTTTGTTATTCTATTGATTTGAAATTTTCGAGAGTTGATTTTTATATTTAATTTTTAAATTAGTTACAAATGAATAAATAAGCCTTATTTTTTGCGATAAATTTTTTACCGTGTTTTAAAATGTTAGTAGCATTATTACCAAATTTATATATATACAATATATAATAAAGGCAAAATGTATTAAAAATAAAATACCATATGTCAATCAACATATCATATATTCAGCATACATAAAAATTGAATAGCTAGCTTGATATTAAGAAATTTGTTAATGATTGACGATATAAAACGTGTACCAAATCGAGTTCACGACTCTTTAATCGACCGGCAATCCTGAAGCAGCTCCCGGATGGTAGCCGACCTAGGAAACGTCCGAGGGTTGCAATGGGAAAAGGGATGAAGGGATTACGCGGATACGTTAAGCCTCAAGATACTCCCTTCGCGCCTGGTTATACCAACGTCCACCCACCTGTCCGTCTCGCCGCGATAGGCGCCTGACAGAGGGCGAGGAGGGCAACACGAGGATGGATCTCCGGTGAGGATTTTCTACGGGCATGTTTGTCCGATATATCAGCGTGATAGTTCGGGGATGAGAGAGGCGTGCGAGGTACTCAGAATCTGATCCCCTCAGTTGGCACTTTCGGCGAAATGTAGGATTAACTGGTGAATTTCTCGCAACCAGTACGAATATGCTACTTACAGATACGGTACATTGCAATGTACGTTGAAATAGCAATAATTAAAAAAATTCAGACCATTATTTTTAATTATATCATGTTGTTTTTATGTAGATGCTGTAAAAATATTCAAACAATGATTTAAAAATACATCATCACGAGATATTTTTTGATGTAAAATTACGGTAAATAAAAGTAAGTACAAAAACATATAAACCATCAAAATATAGTAATTTTAAATATATTGAAAAGGGAGGGAGCAGTTTTATTGAAATATCTAAAAATTTAGCTATACATACACTAAAAATAATTTTGTTGCATCAAAATAATTACGTGGGATGTTCAAATTACTAAAACGTTAAAACTTTTTGCAGCAAAAGCTTTGTTCATCATGTTTCCTACGTTTCTAGCTAAAGTTCTAATTATTTCAGTAAAATCGTTCTTTCCATGTATAAAAAAAACTCGATTTTAAATAATAGAGATATCTACAGTTAAGTACACACATGAACAATTTTGAATATCATGCTTTTAATATGTGATACTTTTCGTCTCTTTCAATAAGCGTTTAGTCACACATTTTTATTAATTATTAACAAAAGTTGTGTTAGTGTATTTATTTCGTGTTAACATTAATAGACGCGACAAGTTTCGGTGATATTAAACACATGACGCATAACGTCGTAGTTTATTAAACGTATAAACTATAAATTAGTTGAACGTCACTGTACACGTCGGTTAATAGTTTAAACTTCCTCAGGAGACCGTTTCATAATGTTTGTACCTGGGGTGAAATTTACAACTTTTCCGAACTCATTACTCGTGAAAACCACTTTTACGCGGTCGGTCAACTTTTCGTCTGTATCGTGAAATACGTTTTCACGTCATGCCGCTTTAATAGCTTGCCACCAGTTGCAGGAACAAGCTTGTATGAACGTCATAAGCTTCTCTGTAGCAATCTTGTGTATCAACCAATGTGTTCTTTATATACAGATTTTTTTATCAAAAAACTATGTAAATTATATGTATCTTAATTTGTTAAATTAATACACACTTTTAATATAAGAAATGACAACTTCTCTAAATTATAAAGAACATGTTTTAATTACTTTATGATTGATCCATTTAGAAACAGAATTGTAAAAGAAAATTTGTTTTCGATCAGAATTGGCAGACAGGAAGCGTTTGCGGGAAATACGAAGATTTCGTAGTTCGATAAGACCAGTGCTCAAAAAGGGCACCATGACGTTCACGCATCGGCAAGGAAATTTGAGTGAGCAAGCCAAGCAAATATCCGGAGGGTCTCGGCAGTGAGAGGTAAATCGGGTTCAAATCAAGTGGCGGTAAATGCCTCGGGCAGGCAAGCTAAGGTAGGATCTGTGAGGACTAGAAAAGGATAGCGGCGCAGATGAAAGAGGAAAAGAAAATAGAAAGGGAAGGCGGGACGGTGAGTACGCGTCCGTGAGAAAGAGAAAAAGAAGTGAGGGTGCAAAGGAAGCTGGTATGGAGCCTCGAATAAACCAACCTTTTTCTTCGGCTTTTTCCTGAGAGGCCGTCTGGGCGTCTCCTTCGATCATATTTGCATTTTAGTCATGAAATTTGCCCCGGGACCCGTTATATCCGTTTACCTTACTGACTCTCACTCGCTCCGTACCGAAGCTCTTATTGGCCGCTTTAAATCGGGCCATCGCTGCTGTTGCTATCGCTGCATCTTATTGACCGTCAATATCTTCGATATCGTTGCATCTTTTTTCGTTACTATCGAGAAATCCCGCAATTTTCAGTCAAATACATTTCTCAGACATATTTTATTTTTCATTTACTGAAGCGAATTTACTCAAAGTGTGATATTGTAACATTTAAGTAACGGGTTTTTTTTTAAATAAAATTCTCGTAAAAAAACCTTTTTGCGGACGGATCATGAAGATAAAAAGCATTTATCGACATTCATGGGAACATCATGTAAGCAACGAAGATTGAAAAGATCGATCCGCCAACACTTACCCTCGCCGGTGAAGGTTCTGATAAAATAATTTGTCGGTGCTCTTGAGTGTATGTGTGCGTGTGTGTGCAGATAATAGGTGGGCATCGGAACGGTGATAGGAGAGTGAAGGGGTGAATGCACAATAGAGAGCCGGACCCTATTGTGTCGGACGGCCAACCCCGGCTTCCAGGGACACGCGTCTGATTTTTCGCTTCTGAATTAAATTATGATAATAATGGAGCAGACTTCTCTCAACGACGCATCGAAGTTACTCCTTTCTCTCTAGACTTTTTATCTAACATACATTATTCTTCTGAACCAAAATGAAAGATCAAGAGAAAGAATGAATTAAAGGGATATATTAAAAAAGTATAAAATAATAAAAACTAATTTAAGGTGAATAAACGTAATTATATCAAATATATTCGATAAAACTATGATTAATAAAGGAAGATAAAAGAAAAACAAAGGTATGCAGATAAAGATTATTCTTTAATTTAAGTTATTACTGTCTGATGGGCAAATGTAAAATGCCAATATGAATATAAAATATTATAGAGTAGTAATTTAAAAATAAAAATGGATAATAAGTCGACGTAGAAACAGTTTCACATATAATTTAATAGAGATGATACGTCTAACACGTTTATACGCGTAATTTGTCTTAATAAAAGAAAAATTCTCATTGTAGCAATTCGCAAAGGGGACACGATAAAATGAGTTATCGCGACGGTAACCGCCACTGTGACGATGAAGCGGATCTTTATCCTTTAGCGACAACTTTAGTTTAGTTATTTCCGATTATCTTGTTAGCCTCTCTGTGCAGCTTCCCCGGAACCTCTTCTATCGTTGCTCGGCGTTTTCGCCAATATCGTTTTTCTCGGTATTGATTACTCGCAACCAACCACAACGGATTATACACGATGAAGCAGAAGGAAGAGGCACCTACCCGGTAATTACGACCGGTAATTGACCGATCTTAATTATCGCGAAATTTTATTATACGGACGGAAAATATAGTTTTAATAAACTGTCCCTTGATGCCCGCCCCTCAGACTTGTATAGATGCAATTCTGAGATCGTGGATAGGCCTCTCGAGATACGTAACGCAGTTCAAGGGGCGGCACAAGCATCTAAAAAGGAATCAGGAATAATTTTGAAAGGGGGCGGCGTATTGCCCCAATAATGAGGTGTAATTAAAAATGATAATCTCATATGCTTCCGCACTTCGTTACTCGTATAAATCGATTCGTCAGAACGACCATCTTCGAAACCCGAATAAATTCTTAACGAGTGCTTAAGAGCAATATCAAAGACTTGTCTAATGAATAATTACGCACAAGCTAGCGTTTTAAATCTGCTTGTTTGCACGTTAGCGCTTTAATTTTTTTAATAGATATCTTGTTAGATCAGTTTGCTCTCTTCATTTCTTGTAGATACCATTGAAAAACGAGACGTGTTATTTGAGTTTATTTCAAATATATTTTTCATTTTCGTGTATTTAATATTATTAATTGTATTCAATATTAATTTACACTCAACAAAATATAAAGATTTCGGAGCATTTAAAAATAACAGAAAATATTTGAGACTTAATTGTATATTACAGCACAAGTAATTTAATTGAGCGATTCAGATATACTTCAAATACAGCGTAAATAATTTTTGCATGATGGATTCAATGTGATTTCGCTGATTTCGTATAGGAGTATAATTACGTTTAATTGGCCGAGGCTAATTAATAAACTACAGACCAGGTCTTTTACCTCTGGACCACGGTCGTCAACCGCGATATAGTAGGTCAAACGAGCGCGCACGCATGCATATAAATGTATATGTATATAGACATCCTGCAAAAGCAGGCAAACGGATGAGGCATATAGAGGAAGAAAAAAACTGCGTACGAGGGGGGGAGAGAGAGAGAGAGAGAGAGAGCAGACGCGCGAATGGAGTATAGTTCACGAGGCCAATAATTATTTGTATTTGAACAATACCGTCGCGTGTGTGCAGCTTGATTACTAATGAAATTGTCATTTTCAATGATAGCGCTGTAATGGTAGTGTGCCTAGTGTGCCGTTGCTAGTACTTTGTATAAATGCAGGATCTGTTTTATCTCGGCGGACCGAAACGAAAGCGCATAGTACTGTCCAGGGGGATAAAACGCGCGAGGGATTACGGTCAAGCGGGCAAATATACGTGCATCATTATTTTCACTGCAGTGCACACCTCGTCATATTAAACAGGAGTCGGTTAGGATGGTAAAACGGATAAACGAGGTCGTTGCAGTTAACCGTTATTTTAAGTGCTATGCGATCGCGTAATCAATACTTGATTTTGCGCAAGAAGCCCTCGACAGAAGTGCGAAAGCTTAATCAGTAGCCAGGAATACCTACGGCTCAATGAAAAAGCGAGTAAAACTCGCTTTTGATTACATACCGCTCGCTCACCCTGTTACGCGATACTTTAAGCGGAATGAAAAATTCCGCCGACTCCAAGATCGGTTAAATTCGGATGTAACGACGGAACTTTGCCTTTAACGTGAAGCGGAGGGATAGGGTAACCTTGTTAGATGTAGCTAAAAAACGGAATGGGGTTACGGCAGTGAGAAAGTGTACGTGAAATTGCGAGCGGTTGCTGGAATTATAATGAACATTGTTGAATGCAGCGCATGTAAGTAATGAGCTTAAAAAGCGAGTTGGAAAAATAGAAACGTGCGACGTTAGTTTGGTTCACGAGAAGGAAATGTTTTAAATATCTGTAATTCCTCTTTCCTTACGCAACAGAAAGTACGCTAACGGATTTGCAAGCACCAACCGGTATCAAAAATAAAATGAAACATTATTATAACTGAAGAAAACTCTTATTCTGATATGATTATTCCTCACATAGAGTACGAAACTCATTTTTTCCTTAAAGCATTTGTCAAAATACGTTATTTATTGAAAGAGTTTTAGTGTGTGTGTGTGTACACGGATTTTATATTATTGCTCGAAATATTTTAAAATATATTATAACAATAACCTATTATACCAATAAATCTACATCATTATTTTTAAAAATAATATAACATTTATCACAATAAATTTTTCATTATAATAAACCATTATGTCGCTCCATTACTTTAAAAGTGATACAACTAAAAAAAACGTGATTTTCAAATTATTTCCATGAATGCAAGAATTAAGTAAATTACTTTAGAAATCATAAAAAATTAATTAATTTAATATTTAAAAAAATCATTAAAATAGTCATAACTTAGAAAGAATGATTTTTAAGGATTGAATATTATGTATTCTTTTTGTCAATATTATATAATTTAATCAATAATTTTCTGTCAAGTTGAAAAAACTTGAAAAATAATTTTTTTCCTTTTCTAAGAAATTTAATTTCTCAAGTTGTCACTTTTGAAGTAAAAGAGAAATGTTATGCAAATATGAAGTACGTACAACGCATCAAATATTCCCATTATTCCATCACAATTCATATTTTTTTACGCGCTATAGGAAAGGTCGAGCGAGCTAAGGTTTATACGACAATGTGAGGACGATGAAAACCTTATGATCGTCATTTTCTATACGAGAATGATGTGTGCCCATTAATGAACTTAGTCTAAAAATTGGTTTTATCAGTCCTTTAATTCCGTAACCGCATCCTCATTAACTTCGTTAACATTGTTAACTTAACTATGTACGCAAGTGTTCATTATTCTTGTACGTTGTAAAAATTAAGGCGTAGCAACGAAGGCAATTACCGTCGACCATGTGATAGAAAACGCCCTCAAAACCCGTACTTGCCGGAAATTGCGTACTACGCACTTCCGTCCTTCCTACAGCACGCTTACATAGAGGCAGGCCGGTAAGGCACGCAACTTCCAATCCCAATTACTACTCTAGTGGATAATGGCCGGATAGTTGGCAGTTAGTCGATGCTCGCCATGGCGGCCGATTAATTGAAAGGTAAACTTACCAGTCGACTGTGGCCAGACTTTCAAGAGGGCTGGAGGGAAACAACGGCCCAGCCAGGCTAGAGGGTGGTAAGGCCAGCTGGGTGGAGCCGAGAGGAAGATATACACGCCGGAAAAAGGAGGTGGAGTAGAACGGGCAGGAATGAAGAGAGTGTGGATTCGGAGGGTGGAGAAGGGTTTTCGCAGCAGCACGTAGGGGTGAGGCGTCTCGTACAGAGGGTAGACGGTTTGGGAAAACCGACGGTTGGAGTTGTAACACTTACCTGAAAACAGAAGAGAAATGGTTGGTTAGCTAAGTTAATACAAATAGCCGGGCTAACCGGAAAAATCGGTTCGGTTAACCGCACTTAACGCTGTAACAATCGTACAATATCGCCAGCATGTATCGCGTCGCACGTGTACCGTACCGTACATTGCTTTTCGTAATGCGCAGCGAAAACGTTTTCGAGAATGATGATGTAGAGAGCGCAGAAGGCTGTGCACAACGAAGTACATTCATTATAAAACATATTGCGTCGGAAAAAAAATTGAAACACACGGAGCCATGTTTTTAAATAAATTGCGCGCAGTGATGCGTCGAGCGACTAACGAGGCACGTTCCGACAACCTGAGATTTTTTTCCAATAAAAACTATGTGAGCGGATAGCAAAAATTTCGAAATATGATGAAACGCTCATCGGTTTGTTTCCTAAAAAATATTTCGTTTACATTGTAACCATTGATGGCATGAGATCCATGATTCGCAATTTTCATGGATTTTCTTCTTTTTGATCTATACTTAAAAATATATAATGAAAATGTACAAAGAAATCTTTCAGAATGTTATAATCGCGCAGAAAATCGTCGAGCTTACAATTTTAGTTCCGCAAATATACTTTGAAAGTTCGAAAATTCCTAATAAACATATTTTTTAAATTTACACATCATTAAATTTTACAACACTTCTACATGCGGAAATTATATGGATTTATCAAAGAGGCCAAGTTGCACTTTAAAACGCCGATAATAACTTTAAAGCGCGGCAACTGAATAATTTTTCCAATTTAGTGATAAAACTGCTTATACGAACGCAGATCGCCGGGAACACGAGTGGAATAATCAAAGCGAGGAGCGCAAAAAGAAAGAACAGAAACAGGTAAACCGACACCGAAGGAAAAAACCGAGAAATTGTGGCGTGAGGGAGGTAACCAGACACCGGAGTGCCGCAGAGCCTCTTTACTTATTCGTACCGCAAACCGTGCACTTCCCCTAGTTACACGCTAATTACGCGAGTCGAAATTGATGGTTTCGCCACCGACACGGTAAAACGGTTTTAACTTTACGTCGTCCGGTCGGTATATGTGCGAGATTCTTTTTCTATCCTTCTCTCCTCAATGTACCTTCCCGCTTTCGCGACTCGCTGTTGCCTAGAAAGCCATCTAATACCAGAGATGCAATTCAATGCGCATCCCGTGCCATCTATCAACGAGACCGATCGCTAATTAAAGAAAAGCTTCCACCGCAATTAATAGATATTCCGGTTAAACGGGTACACTTATTGCTCCCTCCTCTATAGGGGAAGGTCCCAACACGATGACTGTGCATCGTAATAAAGGGTTGCTTCGTTAAAGAGCGTTTGATAACGGGATGTAACGCGAGCGTTACACTGAAAAACCGACGCAACGACGCGCAGAAACCGCACTTATTACGCAATCTCACCAATGCATACCGGTTGACTCCCGTGTAAACCAACCGGTGGAACCAGCTCTGAATTTATTGTTTAGTAAGAGAAGCAAGATAGAAAGAGAAAGAAAGGGTGAGAGAGAGAGAGAGAGAGAGAGAGAGAGAGAGAGGGGGAGAAGGCGCGACGATTAATAACAGTCAGAGGGTGAGTTCTGCACTTGACGTCGAATCGCTTCTTGCAGGGCGAACAACTCCCTTCGGTCCGTCAAATTATAAGGCGCGATGGAAACGATGGTTGGAAACTGACGTGGAAAACCCTACAACTTCGAAATTGAAGGGTTCACTGTTCGTCGTTCGATGACGATTTACTGCTTCATCACCGTGTTAATTATTACTTCATCATCGACTTGGCATCTCTTTCAATTAAAAAAGTCATTACCGGTATGTCTACGTAATTGCACGCTCATCGGTAAATGATGTAAAAATATATAAAATCGTATACAAGAAATTAGAACATTTAAAAAAAAAAAGAAAGTATAATCTCTCTCTTTTAAATTTAAATGCAATAGTAATACACTTTCATTACATGATTTAATCTCTTTCTTTCTAGGGTAAAAATCGATGTATATTCTGTAATATATGCAAAAATTTTCCTTAAAATACAAATTTATCTATTAATGATTATTTCTAAGACATTCTTATTGAAGTATTATTAAACATAACAAATTATATTTTCACGATTTTTTTTCTCGCATACTTTACTTACCACATAATTTCCGTATTTTTTTAACGTTCTTTTTCTCTCTCTTAAACTTTTATTTCGTCTCCTTGTATTTCCTGCTTTACTTCAGAAGGGAAGAGAGCATATAGGGCGCAGCCTGTTAATTACCGGAGTTTTAATGAGCGGAATTGCGCACCCTCGTGGCAGCCTCGCCGTTTCTTGCCGTCTATCCTCACGTGGCGAATTGATACCGCCTATCTCGCGCTGCCACGTGGATCGACGTGGAGATTACGCGTCGCAACTTCGCCGACGGTATCGTTCTCGAACGCGTGATGCGCTTCCGCGACCGCATTGTTAGTCGTGTGTCAGCTCACCGGGAAGAGGGGTGCGAATCGTTATTTTTAATTAACAATCGACGGGAGTTTCGACACGCCGGAAAATAACATCGGCCTTATTAACAAACGCCGCGATGCCCGCGTTTTTGGCGCGACTAACGACGCATTAATTTTAACGAACTACAGTTGCGCAACCGACGCACAACGATATTATGCTTATCCAGATTTAGATGGAGACAGCAAAGAATGTTAAGTCCCTGAGCAATAATATTTTCACTACCGTTCTGGATTACGTAAAGAGAAAGTGGAAAGGCCGAGAAAATTGATTATACCGATTAATATATGTATTTGCTACTCGAAAATAGCAAGATATAATTATAAAATAAACATCATTTTGTGCTTTGGTTGTTTTATTTATTGCTTGTACATAATAATTTATATTGAACAAGTTATAAGAAATTTAAAAAAATTGGATACAATTAGATGTCGTTCGTTTTTTTGCCATGCAAAGTATAAATAAAAAACGCAATAAAACAAAAATGAGAATAGCAATTGTTTAGGAAGATGTTTATAACAAATTCAATATTTTTTAAATGAAATTCAGGGAGAAAGGATTTCTCTGTCTACGAGGCTAAAAATTGATCCAATCTTATGGGAAGTAGGATAATTTGATAAAAAAGATAGATAACTACCGGAGAAAATTTTTTTGTAGAAAATCAATCAATAATGATTTTATTGTTCTCAACCTTCAATAAAAGATCTAAAAAACTTAAACATCTGTCATTTTCGATTTCTAATGTGAATTGTAATCTATTACGGAAACTGTTAAAAATGGTGAGAATATTGTCTATGTGATCTCTTGGTGCAGTCATGATGATGCCATCGACGTATCGCTGATAAATTGTAGGATTTAAACTCAAATGTATCCAAAGCTTTCTCCTCTAAATTTTGCAAAACAATTTCAGCTAAAATAGGGGACAAGGTTCGATATTAATTTTATATTATTTTATATATATATATATATATATTTTTATATATTTAATATTTTTTATTTTTATGTTATATTAACATTGTAAACTAGAAATTTATTTTATTACAAGTTTTATTACCGCTCGTTTTTTCTTTATACTTAAAATTGAATACATTTTAGCGATTTAAATTATACATATGCTGCAAATTCTTTAAAAACAACTTCTATAGCTGCAATTTTTATTTTACCATATATTATAACTACATTTTCTGTATCTTCAGCCTACCTATTGTTACAACCAAAAAGAACGCAGGTATGTGCATGAGCATTTGTACGTGTATGACGCTAAAAATTTGATTCGCAGTTTTCACGCGGCTGTATCGTGCAATCAAAACACGCTCTGTTCACTTTTGAAATTATCATTCCATTCGAGCGTTCGGCGACGAGCATCGTATCGCTTGGCAAAAAATATACGTATATGTACAATATGCGAGTATACAGTTTTTTGTCGGCGAACGATTTTTCGTTCTATTATTTACTGATGGCAGATATTCCCTGACGCAGACTTCGGTATCTTCGCGCAATCGGACACGCGATAGTCCAGGGCTATCGAATACCGGTCGGTGTTATCTCCCGTCGCAGAGTGCGATCTATTTTTGGCGGTTAATGGAGTTTCAACAGCGCGCGCGAGAGAAAGAGAGAGAGAGAGAGAGAGAGAGAGAGAGAAAGAGAGCCGGGTACACATGGACAAGCGGAGACGAGAAGAACGGTGGAATGTGCGGGAGTAAATGCGTTTCGGCCAATCAACGCTTTGGAGTCCCGATTTTCGCATTTCTTTCCTATTAAATCGCCTGGAATAGCTCGTCGACGCTGGGCTCGACCAATGTCACCGTTCCTATCCCGGTACCCATGTTGCACGGTGTGCGTCCCCGGTAGCGCGAAATTAATCGAGATTCGATCTCATCCGAGGCGACGCAAATTGGAAACTACCCTCAGAAACTAGTTCCGCATAATTTCGACGGGAAAACAAATCTCGGGGAAGACCCCGCGGCCGCATCCGATATTGTTGACGCCGTGTGGCTAGTAGGTATATAGTTCACTCTACGCGAAATTCCAGAACTCTAATAAGACAGCAGAACAGAAATAAGCAAAATAAAGCTGGACCTATTAGATTTTTTAATATCCATTTTGTACCATCAATAAAATTTCTACCTCCAATAAATGGTTCTGATTTTTTTTTTTTTTATTTCAACGATATGGAATACAAAATTTCGATTAGCAGTACAAATTAGTACAAAATGGATACTAAAAGTTGAATAGGCCTGGTTTGATTTTGCTTATTTGGTTCTGTTAGATTATTAGAGGTAAATCTCAAGTTTGAATGAGTTTCGACCAATTAACAGGCGCGCGCAGTATATATGCCGGTAGGTATATTAATTTTTAAGTACTATCGTTATACCACGCTGAAAATAATATCGCGTAAATTCATAGTGCATTCCAGGTGTTATAATATCCTTGGTTACACGGACATCATTATTGCGTGGATAAGCAGATTATTCGACGTGTATGATTATCTACTTGTATTTATACATTTTCAACGTACGATGGTTCCGGAATTAGAGGGATGGTAGGAGTGCGATCGGACGAATTCCATTTAACAATATCAGCGTTACAGCGTTAACACGCGGCACCGGTGGAACCTGCTTTGCGAGCTTGCGTACACGTACACAAGGAAGTTAACAGGAATTATTTTCTCTGTCACAGCAAAATGTTGCATAGAAATGCGGTATTTTAATGTTTTTCCATAGTATAAAAGAGCCTTTCATGTCACGGAGAAATGAAATTCTAGAATGCGCCCGCAACATGATGAAAGGCGGCGCGATGCAATTAAAAGTATTCAAATGAATAAAAGAAGGGATTTTTATCATATTATTTCACCAAACCACAAAAATGTTAATATATTGTCTTTCACCACTCCCATCATACGGCGTTCAATATCTGCTTTCTTAATCTTAAGATCTCACAAATAAAACTATACACTGAATTATGTTTATTATTATGATATTTACATTCAATCACATTAATGCAACGAACATTATAATGAAGTAGAGAAATATGTTCATAATTGGATAGGCCAAATTGCATCGATCAGTATTTCCATCGTAATCAATTTCTGCTTGAAAAAAGACGAGACGCAAGGCATTAATTCGTGCGGTTGTTAAGAGGTCAGTGAACTCTGAGTTACTCCATGCTGCAGTCATCATTGCCGCCGACGCCGTCACACCCTCGCTACCATTACCGTCGTCGTCGTCGTCGTCGTCGAACGAACAAACTCGTAGGACGCGTATTCATTGAAAACAACTACCAACACGTACCTATGTGCGAGGGGTACATACGGATGACGTTCATCCTCGTACGGAGCTTGGGGGCGAGAGCTTGAGTTCGTGCAAACGTGAGACGGGGGTGGCGTGAAGAGGACCGTATGTGCATGTGCATATGTGAGGAGGAAAGACAGAATATCTCTGGAGGGTGTGAAAGAGTGCGGAACGTGCGAAACGAGACGACGACGTCGCAACAAGAGAACGGAGATGGAGGAAGCGAAAGAGAAGGTGAATGTATGTAGGCGACATTGCGTCAGGATAGGGACAGACGGTAGTACTGCAACCAGACCAAGCAGAAAAACATGCATGTTCCGATTATTTTCAACATAGCACAGCCTCGACTAGTATGTGTGTGTTGTGCGTGTGTGCGAAGAACGTCCAAACGTGAGACGGCACTACGTTATACATGAGTATCATCATCGATGACAGAGTAACAAAAGAAAAGTCTTTCTATTTCCTTTTCTGGCCGTTCAGTAATCGTCAAGGGTTCTTTGATGTGCCCTCCCGTTTCTCCAACCTATATGATTTGATTCTTTTGCTATATTTTATGGATATTTGCGATTCTTTTTGTTGTGGGATAATACAGGTGTTAGCAGAAAGTTGCTTACGCCAATTGAACGACGCTTGTCCATCTTCCGAGTAAAGTCATTGTTATGTAGTAAGGAAAAGCGCTTTTTTTCCATATAATACATTTTCTACACAAACATATTCAGTTGTATCAATATCAGAAAAAAAATACAAATGTTGATCACAATTGATTGTTACTTAAGTAACTGTTTTAACAATTATTAATAGCATCTTTTAAGTCCCATCATTGTGTTGTTATGTTTTTTTTTATAATACTTTATTTAATTTTTTAATACTTTAATTAGCTTTCAGTAATTTTAAAGGTTTAATCGGCTACATTAAAAGCTAGGATATATATATATATAGTAAATAAATTTCTATATGTATATATTTAATTTATATATACATAAAAGCAGAGATAACTTTCAAAACTTCTGTCCATTATTTCTGTCCATCAGTTTAACTCCCTGATGATCAGTATTATAACAGAGAACGTAATGATACTATAATTTTTTGTTATATTTTATTCAAACATTATAAGAAGACACACAGACACACACGCGCGCACAATTGGACTATATACCCTACACTACTCCAAGATCAAATTTAATAATGTGCTCATTCTTTTTCTCCTTTTAAGTTAACAATTAGGTTATTGCATATAAAGATTTTAATTATAAATATTTTGTCATTGAAAGTGCGAAATGTATGAAAAATTTGTGTTACATTAATTAAGAATGGACCTATTTCCTTGAATGTAAAATTTATCTAATTAATTTATTTTAGCAATAGTAATATTGTTACATATTGCTCAATATCATATAACATTTTAGGATTAATAATCTGTTATATTTATGGAGATCTCTAAAGAAACTGATTCACAGAATAACTATTTAATTTAATTATTTCGTATCTTCTAAGTAAAAAAAATATTAATAAATCTGTAGTTCGTTAACAAAATTTGAATTCAGAAGATATGCACGATATATTAAAACAATCCGATATCTCATGGAAAACTGTCATCTTCGAGTGCTTCAGGAAATCTTATTTGCATCAGAAAACGATTTATGAATTCACAATAGCTACTATAGATAAAATGCGAAAAGTATGTACACAAATACGCGCATTGAATATAGCTTCATGTCTAATAAAACACATCAATAAAGAACAATTATCAATAATTGTACGGTATAAATATAAGATAAATACTAATCAAAATGCACATCAGGAAGTATTTTTGTTGATTATTCACAGTAAGCAAGCATTAATGTATGCAAATATTCGAGGAAGCAAATATTTACGCTGAGTATCATATATAAACTGCATTATGCACATTTATCGCATTTATCAAAAGTGGTGTCTCTACGTAGATTTTGTTACCTCGGGCTCTTTTGCTTGCTCTTTCCTCTTCGCTACATAAATGTGTTCACGAAATGGAGAACTACGAGTAAAGTTTACAAAAAGTAACCAGCTATCCAAGAGATTCGTACAATTCGGATACAATGACGAATCTATCTTAAAAGTTATTATCTACATCCTTACATCAAAATTAAATTTATTTTATTGAACGTAAAAATTAACATGATATTTCATTCAAGCAAAAAGTAATTGGTTAAAATATTGTTAATTTCCGTTGTCCCAAAGTGTAATATGCAAAGTGTACCGTCAAAACTTTATTGCTGGAGAAGAAAACTCTTATAAAGGCGTATGCGATAAATATGCACGCTCTTCAGTAATGAAGCTCGATTTCCAAGTCAGATGCAATAGACTGTAATGCAATAAGACTGCCTTAGAAGCGTGTCGCGCAGCTGTATTGGCAGCAATCAGTTGTTTCGAGAAAATCATGAAGCCGAAATCACAAATGCAGTTCGCGACAGGGACTATCCGTCATCTTTCGTTTTAGCGCGGTGTCCGAAACCAGTTTAACGATTTCTCATTATCCACTTAGCGGGGCATCGTTTCTGTAAGTGGCTGTTCCAGCCGACTCGAGGAAGCGGTAAACTCGTGTGAAAACGAGCCGCAGTCTCGTTGTGATATCTACGACTATCGTGCGGCGACGAGCTGCAGAATTGCAGTTTCGACTCGTAATCGCTTTACAGAGACGGGCTTTCTTGTGGCTGACACGGCAGAGATACTCGGTCGCGGGACCACCAAGATAATCCATTTGTTCTCTCGGAAAGAGATCCGGGCCGCAGCTGAGAAAAATTATATGGGAGTACTGAAAAATGTCATCGTTCCACAAAGAAGTTTCCCATGTTTATCCCGTTACACTTAAACTTACTTTATCTCGCTTAAGTTCAATTTAATTTTCCAGAACTTTATAATAACATTATTATTTAATGGTATCACTCGTATAGTGATATTTTGCAGACACAACTTTTGTAACAACTCGGTCGGTAGTAAACAAGTATTTAACAAAATTATTTTAAAAAAGAAACTGAAAAAATTAGAGTGTCTCGAGTAAAATTGTTAATTGTTTTGGTCGAAACTTGGGGAATTAATTGAGCAATCGAGAAAACCAATTGCAATGCACAAAACAATTTTCATGTAATTGCTTCAATGTATTGATGAGGTTTTTTGACCGAAAAAGATGACGATATATGCAACACGTGGAAAGAAAGCGCTGAAAACCAGACGAAATATTAATCTCGTTGTTGTTACGTTTCAATACAACGCAATCTCCGAGTAATAATGAATATTTTTTTCCAGGGGGCGCATATATATATTTGGTAGCTTTTTGAATGTTCTCCTCTCCCAGCAACTTTCCAAAATAACCATTGCGGTTACGTCGCCGAATATTGGAATGATATGAGCATCGTATTTTTTATATCGCGTGGCAATCTATCCCTCTTTCGAGAGTACGTACTCGGCGCTCGTCAAAAGTTTAATTTAGCCGTCAGTAGACCAGCCGTAAATTAAATATCAATTTTTACTTTCTGTCGTTATTTTTAGCGTTTTAAATGCCGACGTTTAATCTGTTCAATATTATATACGTTTATAAGCATTTTATACGTAGAAAATATACATGAGAGATGAAAGATGTATAGCAATAAACTCTTTGCAATAAGTATAACTAACAATAAGTAACGCAATCAAAAACCTGTAATTATTGGAAGAATTTTGCTAAAGTTATCCTTGATTTTTTTTTTTATCCCCTTACGGTCACTAATTTGATTCATGTTTTATCTTAGTATGTGTGGAGTTAAAATATCTTAGGGATCTCCTTAGATATTCCCGAAAGCAACTTGAAATAGTTAAACAGTTTCTGAGAAATCTTGCACAGTCGGACGGATGGAAGGGCCAGATTAATACTGTAAAATTATAAAGTATTTTGCTACACTGTACCGTTTAATAAACATACCTATAAGAATTTTAACATCTTATCACATTGGGATCGAATGTTTAATTTCATGACATTAATTTAAAAATGTGATTCGATAAAAATAATAACACTAATTTAAAATGCTTATAATATGTATATAATTTTATATGCTTTATACTTTAAATCAGGCCTGTCCAATTTGAGCTTCAGAGTCAAAACACAATGCCATCGACGTAAAAAAATTCAATGTAAGTAAGATTTCAGACTGTATTGATATAAGTATCACTTTGATGCGTATCAACACTTTACAGTTTCAAAAATCTTATCCATATTGAATTTTTTTGGTGAATTTTTCGATGAATTTGCATTTTGGCTCCGGGGAGCTCAAATTAGACAGGCCTGCTTTATGTGTTTTCATAATTTCATTTGAATTATTTGGTCTATTATATATATTATATAATATACTGCTCGTAAAAAGAATTCTTTTTAAAGAAATCAAATTAAGCTAGTTGTGCCGTTCATAATCGTAATAAAAAGCGAGCGATTTGTCCTCGCAAACATGAAAACATAATCTTCATGATATTTTCCAAATGCAGTATCCTTGAGCTCTAAGTAGATTCGTGCGCGTAAATCGACGGCATGCTCATTTGCATAATTGAAACCACTCAAAACAATTGGACGCGAATTAGCGAGTGGAAGGCAAAATTGCAAGCTTGCAACGTTCTTATATCCGAGGAGACTTCATCATCAGCTAACTCGAAAAGACGAAAGAACGAGAGAGAAAAAGAGAGCGAGTTCTAATGTATACGTGAAAATATTCAGCTCTTTTCCGTCAATATTTGTTCGTCGTGCTTGAAAAGAAATAAAATCAAACTTGAAAATTCTTTAGCTATTATCTACTATACATATATATGTAGTACGTCAAATATAGAAGACAAGACTTTTTAAATTTTTTTCTCACTTTCTTTATGAGATAAAATGTATTAAATTATATTAAATTAAGTTAAAACTGCTTCAAAATCATATTTCTGGTTTTCTTCAATCTTTCATGGTACAATTCAATAAAAATCTTAGAATTATACATAGTTATCTCCTTCTCAGATTTCACGTTTCATTCTTTTAAATCACTTATAGACAGAAAGGAAGTTAAAGTACAGTTGCACAACATAGCGAGAATAAAGTTTCATATTCAAGAAACTCATATACCTATACTTGTATATCCATACAGAAAAGTGTATCGGAAAAAACAGCAAAGAAATATAAACGCGAGAGAGTGAGGGGTGGTGAGAAGACACGTAACATGCACACGCATTGTGTCTGTACATGCATGTATTAACAAGTTCTTACGAGGTTTATCGGTAGAAATGCCAATTTGCACACCTATTTTGTTTTCGCTGTGACAAAAGGTGAAAGCGGAAAGAGTCGAGATTTGTGCAGATGGGTGGCACACGAAATAATGTGCAAAACAGAAGGACGAAAAGAACTAGACAAAGCCGGGAGAGAAAGGGAAACGTAATACAAAGCTAGAATACGATGAGACCCGTCGAGAAAAATAGGTGACGCGTTGCATTTTTATTGAAATGAGACTGAGAAAGATGTCTATTGATCGAGGCTCAAGGAGGAAAAATAGTTGAAGCTGTTATCCTATAAGAGAAAAAGGAAAGAAAGTTAGGGCTACCTGTTATGCAGATTTTGCGTCGTGATGCATCTATCGCGCTCCAGTATAGTTGATTTACTCGATACATGCTAGCGCGAATTGTTTTTGGCGGACGTGCGGTTTTATCGAACGCTGATCGAATATCAAACGACGGCGTCCGTACTCGTGTCCGCCTCTGTTTCGCGTTGGTCCGGAAGCCGGCGTTAAAGAGTCCAAACGATGGCCGAACAATCGCCGAGCGCTTGACAGTTTAAAAATGATTTAATGTCGGTGCAGTCGATGTTATAACGCGAGCTTTATCGTTACCAGCTTTATCGTTGCACGCACTGAAATAGGTTTCCCGAGCGTAATAAAATCACCTGTACCTCAATTTTATCTCACCTCAAACTATCAACAACAGCGCGGTATTTTAATTCTGAATATGTCTGGAATTATTTACGAGGGTGATGCGATAAATTTTTCCAATGAAAAACTACGATATATTCCGTTTACTACAAGATAGTTGAGCGGCGTAACTACATTTAACGAAATAGATACGGGATGACAAAAAAGTTTGTAACAAAGTTTTGTGTGCTTATCAAATTATTACGTAGATAGTAAGTTGATTTATCGTCATATTGATGTTAAGACGTTAAACATCATTTTGATGTTAAAAGGACAACAAATAACGTCAGTTAGTTGTAATAAAATATTAAAAAATATATATTTTAAAAAACAAACAGGAGTGATAGTTATATCTTTTTACCCCTACCGAAAAGACTCTGTACCAAAAGATTTCGATTGACGAATTAAAATCTGCTCTACTGGCTGCTTGGGAAAATTTAATCGTGAAAAGATGTCATCGTTGATGCGTTTCCGAAACACGTTAGAACTTGTATCAAAGCTAAAGACTATTATATATGACTATTTCGAAATTAAGTATTATTTTTGGTATTTAAAAAGATATAACTAAGAGTCAAAAGTTTTGTAAATATGGTATACGTTACTATAACGATTCGACAAATATACAAAACTTTGTGATCAAATTTTTCGGTCACTAGGTATATAATGTTCACAAGTTATTTACGGTCAAACATATTTAAATACATTCATGTATATCCTAAGGGAAAGAATATGTAGAGCAAGATAAACGCGTTTGAAATTCAGACTTGATCTCGCAGAGATCGATGCATCACATCGTGGTTCAAGTCGTTACAAATAACGCGTGTAAAAACACGTAATGGTATTCCGGGAATTCTATGGTCGGCGGTGAAATGCGGACTGCAGAAACGACGCCGACGAAATCGACGACCGATTCGTCTCGACCACGTCGTTATCATTACTGATTAGGGTAGAGTTCTGGCGAGGAAGAAGAAAACGGTGGATCGTGACCATATTTATGATGCAACGGCGCCAGGGAGAAGGATTGGAGAGCACTCGGACGGTAGTACGACCCGCGAAATAAATCGTTAACGCGCCGATTTCTCTGTGAAAATGCTTATGGGGCGATGATTTTGAATTCCACTCACATAATCCGGCGATGTCAGGGTGTCGCAGAGGGACCTGTACTCTGTCCTGCGCATTGTCAGAATAGTCACGCGAATAACGGGGTAAAATGAGTTCTGGCAAGGTGTGATGGTACTTAAAATTACAAGGCGCATACGAGCTCTTGCCGGAACGTGAATTCCACCCTATCGAAAAGCTTTCCTTTCCTTTCATATGTCCGTTCAACCATCGAATTTCAGACTGCAAATTTCCATTTCATATATGTATAAATCCGATCCTAAGAGAGTATCTGCTGAACTTTCGACAAACTGTCACGGATTTGCATTATTTGTTTTAAAATTTTGTCACTATGACGTAATATAATTCAAAGTTGGAAAACTAGAGCCGCGCGGATTGCTGCATCTTTACAGGATTTTGGGGAACCTATAAACCGGATGTAAAACTTGATTTACCGCATGAACCGAGTACGTGAGCAGGGATTACGAAGGGCCAAGCATTACGGTAGACTGGTTTCGTAATAGCGCGGATTTACGATGACGGGCATCTCCGTGGCTTGCATTTCGGACACGCGAGAAAATTGCATCATGCATTGCAAGGCGCAATGTTGCCCAAGGGGCAATACCCGTACGATGCTTTGTCATACGTTTATGACGAAAGGAAGAGCCGGGAACTACATTCCAAAACGAATGCACGAGCACTTTCTCGAATTATTGACTTCACCGAGAAATTTCGCGGAAATTCGAATAACTAACTAGTAGCAAGACGTCGCAAGCGGGAAAAAGTTGTATTTCTAAATAAAATCGATCGTTTGATTCGCAACCGCGATTGCACCGCTTTTTGCACGCGCTCGTTCAGAAAGTTGTGACATTCTCGTAGAATTCGTCGCGGTCGATTACCAATGATCGAATTTTCCAGTACACTCCCACGGGAGTTTGGCGGATAGTATCGGAGTTTACAAGTTTCTTCGATCTAGCGTGACGCTTACCACCGTCGAATTACCCGATGAGAGTGTCAGTGTGAGTTGGCGAATGTTATCGCGTCTTTAGCGCAAAGTTTCGGCCAGCGCGTTTTATCTCCCATAAATCTCCATGACGTATTTACACACGTTGCATGAAAATGTCGATTCGTGTTCTCACAACCGATTACAACGGCATTAAACGTCGCCTATAACGACATAAAATTGGAGAACGGTTAGCTTATGAGAAAATGTAAGAGACGCGTAAAAGATATTAAATAAACGACGATATTAAATAAACGTTCAAACATTTTGTATCATCGGTTTTTTGTGTTGATCGGGAAAGTCGTGGGTTGCAGTCGCGCGTTATGTTATTTCCATATAAATCCCCGGAGTTATTTCCAGAATGAAAATAATATTCGAATAATGCCGTTTCATTTGCGCGCCGTGTGGAACGCGGGGCGAAATAAAAAAGCAGCAGAATATCGCGACGTTATCAACGCGAGTCTATGTACGCGTTTACAGGTGCCGGAAAGAGGAAAAATGCAATGAGAATGGCGCCAACCGGGCTGCATTTCCAAAGGTCTGGTAGTTTAAATCCGGTGACGTATTTATCCGGCCAAATAAACGAAAACCGTCGGTGAAATCATTCCAACGCGACGTTAATGAAAATTGTAGCCTCGGCATTGACTGTTCCTATCACCGGTGCGCGTACGGTCGATTAAGCGTTACTACCCAGCGCCAGCTTAATTACGCAATCCACGCACGCGGGAATAATTCGAGAATTCATCCCGGTAGTTTGTTAACGCCGATCGATCCGCAGTCTTTTAATTTCTGTCGCAAATGAATTGCCCGGCCATGGCAAGCAAGGTGGAAAGCGCGTGTACCGGACGTGCCCGTCGTGATTGCACTGAAAAGGCAATAAACCAATTCGTCTTATTACTCGACCGGTTGCAATTACCGGCGATGCATCGACGGTGCGGCGGTGGCGGTTCCCGCTTTGTTTCTCCTGCAGTTTTCCAGCCGAGATTTATGGCAAGGCAGCGGCGCAAGATCTGCGGTAGCAACGCAATGGAAGCGTAGAAATCCAGAAAAGGAAAGGAGAGAAAGTCGATGTGCTGGGCGATAACTTTTTTCCGTTTTGCTGTTTACGACCAGTAAAACTAAGATCCCCGACTACCAAAAAACCGATAATGTCTCTGTACTCGCCGTCTGTTACTCGTTCGGATGCCATAAAATCGCGGTAATGCTGTAATCACCTTTTCCTTCAGCCGTTTGTGATCACCTCGTTTCGTCGAGAAAAGAAAAAGAGAGTAAAAGTGGAAGAAACAAGGTGTATCAGCTATTTCATTACTGTCTGAAATAATCGTGTTTATAAAAACTGCTAAGAAGTTGTTTCGTCACATTTCTATTGTACAATATATATTAACCTTATATTTCAAGATACGATTTATTTATAATTAATTAATAAACTTGATACAATTGCACATACAAATGATATAAATCATCTGATAAAGATTGTAAAAATATTAACATTATTATGCTGGAAAAAATATAGATGCATTTATTGAAATTAAAAATGGATAAATTAGAATTTTCTATCGTTTTCAACCAGAAATTTTTCTCAGTGTGTAATAGGTGTCAGTTGTATAAAAGAAATTAATAATAAATTCGTTTAACATAAAGCACTCTGTTTAAATACATGACTACCGCAAATAATCATTTAGGAACTACCATCAATTTTGCTGCTAACAACAATCAGGTTACGAGGTGATTCGTTCTGATTATTTGATGCCTGACCTACGGAACAAACGCTGCATCATCGTCGTCGAGGCACTTTCTCGTGCGCGTAATACATGCGAATTATTTCGATCCGTGCGGGTAGAGGTACCGTCGAGGTTCCGTAGACATGCGTTTCGTGACGGCCTAGAATTTCATGTCACCCTGAGACCGCCAAGTTAACGTATGACTCGGGAAGTTGCCGCGATAAAGAGTGAGGTTTGACGTAGCGCGGATAAAGGATTATGCCGATTAACAGCTACGGTTTTAAAAAAAAGAAGGAATGCACGGCTTGTGTAGCGACGTCACGAAGGTGCAATCTACAGTCTGTACTATAATCACATCATCAAGCGGTGCGCCGTATTGGAATCTACATTAAAGATGAAAAATGGGACATTGGGTTAAGATTGGACAGCGGATTATACATATATTGATCGTACCAGATTAACTCGTAAAACAAGACAAAATTTGATGAAACTTATAACGTCTAGCGAGAAAGAAACTATAGATAAAAGGTGGCGTTTAGGGTGATAAGGCTTTGTTTTATTAAGCGATAATGCATAAGTGGATAATAAATTTTTGGTGAATTAACGGTAGATAAACGATCCGTTATTATGCACCTATGTACTCGCTAATCCGCTATACGTAATCGCGTATGTCATGCGGTAAGTATAGCCGCGCGATAGACGAGTCCAGTGGTTGACATACGACGATCCGTGCACACCCACTTCGTGCATCAACGTCAAGATGCTAGTTACAGGTCGATTCATGGCGACCTCTTCAAGATAGATACGGAAGATTATGCATGAAGTGCAGGAGGATAGCCGGTAGCAGTTGACCGAAATGACGAAGGAGAGGCTGATGTTACCTCACCCATAATTAGGCGGTAATAGTGAGTAGATTAACTGAGGAGGTTCAGTAGTAGTTACAGTTTATCGCGTGCAACGAACTCTCTCTTTCTACCCTGACCACGAGCTCTCTGATTTCTCTTCCTACTTCCTCGTCTTGGGGCAATCTTCTTCCATCGTTGTTATAGTCTAGCTTTCGACGTACTTAGAGGTTACCGCATCCAAAAGCGACAAGTTTCGAAGGCTTGCCTCTTCAACCAAGCATGAGACGTTCTAGCCTCTTCCACTCCCGGCCCTCAGAGTTCGTTATTCTAACTCTGCCAACCTGGCCCAGTCTCGAGGGAGTAGCGGATACTTACGAGGATTTGCCAAAGTTGGAAGGTCGATGGGCCAAGAAACGGAAACTGATCATGACAAAGTGGACCGAAGGTGGGTCTACAATTTGCGGAATTCAGAGATTCACGTAATTAATGGCGTGACGGCCGTTGGATTTGCGGTGATTTGTGTTATCTACTGTTAAACGCAGTTTCATGTTCCTGTATCTTAATTAATTTCAGTTAATTAATTATATGTCTTCAATTTCACTTAAATAAGTTTCAAACGTTAGTATTTTAATACATGTTATACATAAAAAAATATATAGTAATGGAGAAAATGATAAACTTCTTTTTAGCAACTTGATGATTGATGACTGTATATAATAAAAAATAGACGAAATAAAAAAACTTAATAATAAATACAATCGAACTATTGTTGCAGTAACGCGCGTATTCAATGAATGACTTATCTTGTTCCATCGTCTAGTGAAATTCTTTCGATTTGCTCTTCATTTCTTTTTCTCGCTCTCGAAACAAGGTGAAGCGCGCTGGCTTGACTCGCACCATTACACCGTGGTAGATATCCGGAGAACACGTCTTGCGAGCGGACATTTCCTTTCTTTTTTTATTTGCTTCCATCTTCAGTAGATCCCCCACTCTAACCAATTTCTTCAGTCTCGTGTTGCTTTTTATCGCAACCGCCTTCGAGGCAATCTTTACATCGGTGTCATTGCCCGGGCTTGCCATCCTTACTCCCGCCTTTCCATTGACCTGTTTCGTGACCCACAATTACTCCTTGAAATTGACTCCGACATCTCTGCTCCCGAGGGTTTATTGAAACTTCATACCTTTCTCAAGTAGAGCCTCTTCTATATATTTCTCTGCCTCCCTATTTGCCTTTCCAGCTCATTTTGGTTTTTGTTTCAGAATTGCGCGTCAATTAATTGTTCGATATTTCTTCAATCAATGTTTATATTTTTTCTATGTTGCTTTATTGTTCTAATATGTATATATATATATTTTTTCGTTTCATTAATAAGTATAATTTTAATATCAAATATACTTAATTTGTAATTATTAAATAAAATCTTACTTTTTTGTTTTATATATATATATATACTCTCTCTTAGTTTTTTTTACTAACTGCTCTACTATTATTATAAATAAATCTCTTAAAGTTAAATAATGATTATTTTTAATTGACTATTGTTTTATGGAAATCTCATTGATAAATGATTCTTCAGTGAACGCGTATATATGATTTAATTCGATAACTTGGACGATAATTGTGCGCGAAGCGCATATAACAGAAAAAATAATCCTCCAATTTTTCCAGTCAATTTGATTGTCGTTTAATCAAATTTTGAAAGCCATTTTGGGATAACTCGATTTCAAACCACACACACAACGGATTTATCAAATCATCGCGATGTACATCGATTATGGGCTCGATCGTCCCTCGAGCCACAGCAGCATTTTTCTTCATCACTTAGAGGTGGGAAAACTTTTCTCCCCATCTTCCACGGCAAAGTTCTCCCCTTGTGGGATGAAGATTAGAGCTGTGTTTTCACGAATGCTGCTCTTCCCCTCTGATATCGGAATGACTCGGAACTGATGCACATTTCTCTTTCTTCCCTACAGATTTGTCAAACGTTCGAGCTCTTCAGAAACATGCGAAAACTACGAAGATAAGCGTAAGAATACTTATTAAGAAAAATCACCATCTTATATCTAATGATTAAATATCGTTACGTTATATATATATAGGGTTTTTGTTATCTTAAATGGTTTTTTTTTAAATATTCTCCTAAAATAAATTTTCTATTTTAACAGATGACTTTTCTTGTGTAATATCGTCTAAATACAATTACAGAGTTAGCGATCGTTTAGCTGATCTGGTATAAAGCAATTTGGTATTCTAACACGCGCGCGCGCGCGGGAGAAGTTTACTTTAAAGTTACAGTCATGATATCTTGCGCTGAGAGTTATAAGTTCGTATTTATTCATTCATTTTGTATACACGCGGTATACATATTCATGTTTTTAAGAAAAGACAGAGCGACGTAACTTTACTGAATATTCGTTTGAAGACGAACGTCTAACATCTGCTCCAAAGACGTGTCCGGAAATATGGTAAATGTCGAAGCAGTACTACTTTGAAGCAGTAATAACTATGCAACTGACGAATGCCTTAAAATATAATAGCGCGTCGCAAGATTTTCCGAAAACACGTCACTCAATATCAATGGCATCTCAATGGAATATTTAATGAAAGTCTGAAAAGCAAGAGAATATAGTGGACGACAAGAAATGATATTCCGAAAACATTACTTGTATATTCAAGCTAAAGGAACTTTTCCGCGCTATTAATATAACAAATCCTCAACTTCTCAACTCCTTTTTGCGTAACAATAATGTTCACAATGACATTTTAGAAGAGTATTCATCGAATCGTCGCCTAAGAATTCCACGCGATTGTGATTGCCATAAAAGTTTAAAATATCATGGGACAATTGCGGTGTAAATACGTAGTTCCCAAGACACGGATATACAATATCGTATCGGGCTGCGCAAAGGCGAATGCAAGGGAGCCCTACGAAGAGGACCGTAGAGCTAAGCAGGAAGATAGACGGGGAGGGGGCAGGGGCAAAGAGAGGCGGATATAGGCGAACGCTGGCAAACGGCAGTATTAAGTTTATGGGTGCATTGCGGTGGTTCCAGACTCTTGGCTGGCTGGTTCCAAGTATAAGGGATGCTTGGCATGGGAGTCACGCGCCCCGACAATTATTTCACCCTTCCACGGAGACCAGCACGTTCTTCCTTCCTCGTCGGCCTCTTACCTTCGTGTTCCTACGCTCCTTATTGGTAGACGTTGCAGTAGAAGCCTGCGTGGTAACTCACCCCCCCCCTCCTTTTCCGTTTCTCTTGCGCTTTCCTTTCTCGAACTACAGAGTTCTAATGTTAGCCGACGCCACTAATCTTAGCGCACCTGGCTCCACGTGTATTGCGCCGGCAATCGTCATAATTATTCGATAACTCATGGCGCAGCGCGGCAAAGTATTGTTATAAGAGAATAGCGACTAATTAATTTTTCTGTTAGGATATATGTGTATAAATACATTGTTTTTTAGACTTGTTGCTTCTTATTGGTTCATATGAGATTATAGTATGACACCTACATGTACTATTATACATCGATATTTCGTAGAATTATATATTTGTTATAATGATTTAACATAAAAAGAATCTCTCTCTCTCTTTCTCTCTTTCTATATATATATATATATATATAAAAAGCAAGTATAAAAGATTTCTACGTATATATGTATATAGTACAATACGCATAAATTATATAATATAAAATATAAATAATAAAATATATAATATAGAAATCATGAAAGTTATATATACATATGAATATTATAAATCAATTTATTTTGAAACTATCTTGAAACATATGCTGTTAAATCTAATGTCAATTTTTTATAGTTAATATAATGTAAGTCACCATTGCTCCTACTCAATGTATCGTTATGTTATACTGAAACAGTGATTAAATATAACACTGTATAGTTTCAAATTTAATCATATTGTTTTAGTATAAGATAACGATAGGTATGTTAAGTAGGTGGCAACTTAAATTAGGTTAAATTTGATACCATAGATTTAACAGTATATAACGATGTCCCAGTAAATGTATTATACGATTTAATTTCGCTCTAAAGGTTTTAATCGTGCTACGGAATGCACTGTCGTAGATAGTGGTTTCCCGTCAACGGTAACCAGTGTCGAGAGAGAAGAGTGATAAAAAGCCGTTAAATCACACCCCAAGAATCTAAATTATCTTCCACCAGGAACGCGAGTACTTTGGTCACGGTGGTACCAGGGCCTGGGAATTTATCGAACGCTAACCACCGGGCAACATTCTTACTCGAAAGTATTCCGTAAAACAATTCAGGATGAACGACGTACCATTTTCCGCGGATATGGCGATCTATTGTCGCGGGATTGACATAACTATTCAAATGTTATGCAACTATGAGTGATATTCCGTCATTTCGAGAGACACTATTTTAACATCGATGCTTCGCGGTATAGCTGAAAATTGCTTTACAAGATTAATGCAAACCGGAAATTACCGTTGTTGTAGAAACTCATTACCGAAAACGCCGTTCAAAAATTGTCTTGCATTTTCTTCATGACGTTCCGCCCAATTTCCGCCTCGCTTGCTTACTGCCCAACGCACGTACAGCCTTTACGTCTGACCTCTTTAAAAAGATTCCTCGTCGCCGAGACTTTCGTCGTTACCTTTCTCTTTTCGAGTTCCCTACTCCTTATTGCACCGATTTTTTTTTTTTATCAATACTCTCCGTGCAGTACGTGCATGATCGGGAGTTTCTAATCGGGATTTTCTTCAGAAATATAAACGGGACAGAAATCGCACGAAGAATTATACAAAAGATAAAGACGTATTCCAATATAATACGTCAGAGAAAGTAACCAAAATGGAAAAAAAACTGCTGACTTCTTTCTGGCGAACGAAAGCGAACTGTCGTCCCCAACATTGAGCCAAAGTAAATAACTCTCGATTCTCTCTTTGCGAATCTCAGACGACAGGCAGAATGCATTGTCGCTTGGCCATCTTGAATCAGCGCCAGTTTATATACAAGGGAAAGAAAACAACTTTGCCATCTCGTTGCCGACATCAAACCGAAATCAACGCTAGCGGAGTTTCTTGGCGACTGACGAGACAGCGACTACAACGTAGGACGCCGGCGACGAATCAATAATGTTGTATTTCATTTAAAATTCATCAGGTGGCTTCTATCTTACAAATGACTTCATTTAACAATTCGTTTTTACTACTGAGAAAGAAAAAACAAAACGTTTATTTCATCGTGCAAGATTATCTATAAAATTTTTATTGGAATTAACAAATAAATAAACTACATAATAATAAATTATATAATATGTTATACACTTTTATACCATTCGATTGAGATTGAATAAATACGACACTACCGCTGTGGAAAAAAAATGACTGCTCGTTTTTAGGATTGCTACCAA
Organism: Cyphomyrmex costatus; assembly: GCF_001594065.2. Taxonomy (NCBI): domain Eukaryota; kingdom Metazoa; phylum Arthropoda; class Insecta; order Hymenoptera; family Formicidae; genus Cyphomyrmex; species Cyphomyrmex costatus. The sequence continues at coordinate 1,971,603 of NW_017279267.1, read as the reverse complement.
TTCTGTGTTAAGCATAGAGCGACGGAGGAAATGCGATGTTTCAGCCACTTCTTTTTTTTTTTCATTCTCTGAGAAAGGCAACTACACAAGAGCGGTTACCACGCGCGGCGGCTAGGTTGAAACGAAAGCAGGGAATGTGGTGGGAGCTGGCAATTATTCAAGTAGAATTATAAAAACAAATAGAGTCGGTTTCTAGACACCGGGACTGCGGGGGTGGTCGACGAGAACAGGCACGGGGGTGTCGGCGCGGGTCTGATTCAGTGCCGGGTTACGCTGGGCTACGTTGGTTCGTTCACATAAATATGAATGCGCTCGCGGCTCTCATTAAGTCTCTCTGCCTTCATTTATTTGCCCTCCCACCCTCATCATTCATGATTCTTACTTCTCTTTCGGGGACCCATGCAACCAACAAGAGCTCCTCGTGTAAATTAAAACTTTTGGTTCTTTGCGCGATAGTACACAGTCAAATCATTTAGGTCATAATAGATTCTTTCAGTTGAATTTAACAAACAATTAAATGGTGACTTTTAGTAAAAAGAAGATTAATCTCAGATTTTCAAAAGCCATTATGCTACCATGGAGATATGATTCTGTGGAATCTATGAATTATATTCTTTCTAGTTAAGACTTCTTCGTCTCGTCATTTAATAATCTACCACAAAGTAATACTATATGTCTATCATTAATCTTCCTTTAGATGCCATTCAAATCTATCTCTGTCTTAAATCCAGTGACTTCCCGACTCAATCTCTCTCTCTCTCTCTCTCTCTCCTCTCTTCTCACCATTTTCCAAACTCTCCTATCTAATTTGCCCACCCCAACGCTACTATTATTTCCGCCGAACGAGTGCCGGGTCCTATAAACCGTGCTTCTATAAAACCGTCCGCAGATTCACGACTTCGGCTCTCGAGAGTGCCGCGACGTAACAACCAGTGCAAACGAATCGCTGGTGACTATGACGACAGAGCCTCACATCACAACGCTATCAAAGTCACATTCGTCGACTGCTCGTCGTCGACGCCGTCGTCCCGTTGTCATTCACGAGTAATGAGAGACGTTTCTGCCCGCCAACGACAGGGCTGTCTCACCCTCGAGGGACAACCAGCGCTTCTCCACTACCCACTTTGAGCGTTCGGTACATTGCTGGATCTCCGAGTATTTTCGGCATCCTTGTCGTTGGTCCTTTACTTTACGAGCAGGGGGGATCACGACGGCGCGGCGTTCCTATTAAGGCGTGCGACGCAAACTCCCTCGTCGCTCTTCGTGAACATATCACATGATTATTATTTATGCCCCATCCGAAGCACTCGCCGGGCGTACGCGCGACTCCATGCCATCAGCACCTTTCTCTCCCCGGTCCCACCAGACTCTCCTTTGGCGTCGCGCGTGTGAACGCCTTGCTTTCCACCTCTCTCGAGTAGGAGCGGTAATCCTCGCCGATAAATCAAGCGACGTAATCTCGCACCGCCAACAAATTTTGCGACGATTGAACGTTTCTCAGGAAGGAGGACATTCCGCGATATCTCTATGTTCGACGATATATATTTCGCATCCGGGATTCTCGCGCGTAAAGTCGTCCTCTCCGCTCCTCCGATAAAATGTACATTATGGATTTATCCTTCTATCGCAACGAAGGCAACATACCGAAAAATATAAAACACGCTATACATGCGATATTTTAATACGTCCACGTTTTGACTGCTTTAAATATATTATTTTTTTTATCCAAGAACAGATTACAATTTTGTGTGGATAAACAAGTTTTATCGCCTTACGTTTCGCAATGTCGGTACAGCAAAATGCACATAACGGAATACGATTTCCAATTCGAGTACGATATTTTTGCGTAACGACATAGATACGATTTAGACATTCTGTTGCCTCGGAAAGTTACAAATACTCTATATATATATATATATATATACACAATTCTTACTTATAGATTACCTGCATTTTGAATTGAGAAAAGACTTGGCATTTCTTTCCTCTTTTTCATGGAATGTTACCTTTCTAAAGGTTAAATAGACTCTTGTTCTGCACTAGGATACTTTGCAAAGTATAAGAACTCTCCGCGGAATTAGAGAGAGAAATAAGAACGCAAAGCAGATAGAAAACAAAAAAGCGGCGCGAAATTTTCACGGCGGACATTATTCGAAGAGAGACGGAGGAAGGGTATCAGATCAGCGACAGAAGGGGGAAAGAGAATCAGAATGAGAACATACGAGAGAACGAGAAAAAGAGAGAAAGCGAGAGTGAGTGAGCGAGAGAAAAAAACATGAGGTTGGTGAGAAAGGACTTTTCAAAGGACCCTCGAGCTCAAACGTAGCTTTCATCGGCTTATTGTCCGCTAAACACTGGAGTCGCGCGTCCAGGTAATAAAAGGATTCCTCCCTCTCGCGAAAAAGTTGAATAAAATAGTAAAAAAAGAACTGCTCTGGACCCAGCCGACAAAGGGTGCGCCTCTGCGCAACGGAGGAGGAGGAGGAAAAAGAGAAGGACAAGGTTCGTGCTGAGAAAGACGAAACGAGACGAATTAAGAGAGAGACAGAGACAAGAGCAGAGAGATTCGCGACAGCGAGAAAAAAAGAACAAAGTATAAAAGATGAGAGCACGCAGCAAGAAGAGAGAAAGAGATACGGAAGGAGCCGAACGAAATAAAACATCGAGGGGGGTCGCTCTTGCTTTATCGGGCGGTTAATGAAAAATAGCGACACCCTCTCACCGAGTTCTATCTCCTGCTGCGCGTCGGATTGCTTGCTCTTTACGTTGCACCCCTTCAACCCCTCGTTCCCGCCGCTGCTGATCTCCGGCTTTCACTCTCGTCTTTGCGTCCTTTCTCTTACTCTCACTTACACTCGCTGTGTGCTTGATTCGCTACCGTTCTCCTCGCAAGATAGGTTTCGCGTGATTCTATTGCGCGCTCGTTGGAATTTCTGTCTGGATTTCACGCTGCGACACGTCATATTACAATATCCCGCCGTGCCGCGAAAATAACCACCCTTACTCGCGCATAACATCTCCTCTACCTCTCGCTTGCTTCCTTCTTTTCTTTCTCAGCGGTAGGTTGTACTATATTTAAGTTAAATCTTTAATCAATTACAATTTTGAATTATACTCGAAATAATATCTCTTCTAGTTGTTTAACACTTTTGGAATAAATCTCATCCTTAAAGATTAAAAATTGAGTTAATTTTTTTTCAAGACTGACACAATTTTCACTTTTTATAGTAAAATACCACTTTACAAAATTTTTTGAATTTGAACGATTTTTTTTTTAAATAAAACTAATAATAAAAATTTTAGTGAAACCTAAGAAACAATATGCTTTTTTAGCGACTAAAAATGTATTTCTGTTACGCGGTTAATACGTTTGTATTATAAATCATATGAAAATCACAACTCAGTTCAATTTTTTGCAATGAAAGAAAACACAAAGAGGACAACAGAAAAATAAGTGTAATCAGAAATCACTGCTTGTAGGTGAGAATTGTTGGAGATCCCTGGTGGCCTATTTCAAGCTACTACTGTCTTTAGCCCCACCTCGAATCCCATGGGTCTCCTCAGTACTGACGAGTCTTTCGTCTCGCATCTCAATGATTTTCGTTCTTTTCTCTTTATTTTTACTTTTTCTTACTCCGCTAAACCGGTTTTTCAAGAAGTCTCCGCTTTTCGTAACAATATCGTTACGGATCGTTCGTGACTTATTATTTTCGATGATGTGACACTACTGCGATTTTTCTTTTGTAATAGCATTTTAAGAACTGTGGACGTCACACATTCAAACTGAACATAAAATCTATATTCTCAGTAAGAAAATTTGTTGTTCGCTGCTCTTTTATCGATTTCCTCTTAGAATGTCGAAAAATACATACATCGCGTAAATTTCGAAGATATCAGAACTGTCTTTTATTTTTCTATGTATGACACATGATTACAGAAAAACGAATTTTAAACGTGCGTGTCCTCTCTCATAATTCTCACATGCAATTCATGAGAGAATCCACACATAAATCTTCCGTATTTTCCGCGTGATTAAGTGCTAGGTGATTTTTGTCAGGCCCGTGCAAACCGGTTTCGGCCGGCAACAACCATGTTGTAAAGCAACTATTTGTTAGTAATTGCGGCACCATCCGGGCGTTCAAAAGTATGCGTGACGTAAGCGCTTGGTTAACGTAATTAGGTATTCGTGCTCTCTTATTAATCCGATCTCAAATTGATGCTAGGGTCAACGTCAGGTTCAAACATTTCTCACATGCAAGAGCGAATTTCGTGCGAAGGCTTAAAAAAACCTACTTTACGTGCTGTGATGAATTTCGTGCAACTTTGGCGAGAAAAGGGTTGCGGCGGTGAAAAGTTTCAAAAAAAAAAAAAATGAAAAAAGGAATAATAGGTGCTTGCAGACGCGCTACAACGTGCGGACCGCGTCGTAATCGATGGTTTTCAATTGGTTAGTAATGAGGGGCATACAGATCGAACGTGTACGTGCAATTTGAATAAATACGCGGATATCGAGGTATCTCGTTTTTTAAGTCGGTTGCATGATCGCTGCTTGTATCTTCGACGCAAGGCAACTTTGTAATTTGTGCACCTCTCAAATTTGTGTTTGCATTGGCGAAGACTAAGTAAACTCAACCACTCGCGCGAAGAGTAAAAAATATAACGATTGACGAACAAAATCAAAATTTTCTCCTTTCATCGAAATAATACAAAGTATTAAAATTATAATAGTGTTTATAATCGTAAGAACTAAATAATCATTGTTATATAATAATTATATAATAACTAAAATATTTATAACAATGATGATTGCAAATTATTGTTAAATATAACAATAATAATAATTTATATATAACATATTAAATAAATATAATAAAAAATTAAGTTAAATATAACAAAAAAGTAAATATTCCTTCAATTTTTTAATTTTTTAAAATAATTTTTTCTTTCTCTCTCTCTAAATAAATTTAGTCTTTATTTAATTCTAGAAAAGCTATTTTTTTTACAAGTACAGTTTCCACGAAGAAGTAAAAACCCTTGCTGATAAAATTAATAATATTCTATAATTATGTGTACTATTATTTGTAGATTTGTATGATTACGTCCGACGAGTCTGCTTATTATTTTTCAATGGCTATGGAAATACTCGGCCGCTATAATGATGCACTTGGCAGCAAGGTGCAGCAAAATGGAAATTCGAGGAGCAACAAATCGAGGAAACTACCACGAAGATAATGGACTTGTGAAGGGATGGGGTTGCGCCGTCGGGAAAATAAATCAGGTCGCGGGTCTCTGGTAGGGTTTAGGTGCGACGGAAGTAGGGTTCATGATCTATGGACACCTCGCTATTTCCGGCCAAAAATCCATTATATATTACACTTAGTAAGGCGCAGCGACGCGTCTGAAAGTTACGAAAGCCCTAGCGTTCTCCCTTAGCCATGTCAGGCATAACTTTAATCGAGTTGTCTCGAAGTACGGCGCCCGTGACGGAAATACGTAAATCAGCGGCAAAAGTATTCGACCGCCGAATGTAATCAATATATGAAAAAAATAGCCCCGTAGTAAAACGCATGAAAGTTTGTTCAGAAAAATAAATGCTACTCTACGTAAGCGCATTACAAACAACATACACATTTGAATGCATATATTTTCGTGTATAGATTTTCTTACACAAGTATACACAACATTTTAATAATGTAATTTAAAGATTCATTATTATTAAACATCTTAATACAAAAATATCTCAATCAGATTAATTTCTAAATTATAAACTATCAATAATATGAGTATGCCCTAAAAAAAATTATTATCAAACGTAATATTCATTTAAAAAATAATAAAAATTTATTTTTTGTTCAGAGAAACAACATATTTTATATAATATATTTAATAATTCTACTCAAATTTAATATAATATTTAATTAAGTATTTAAAATACATTATAAAAAATAAACAACATATGCGCGCACGCGTGAGTATGTTGGCGTGTGTTTAAATTAATTAATTAATTAACTTGTGTTAATAACTTATCAATAACAATTAAATATTATTATGTACTTCATATTACCATAAGAAATCGAAATTAACTAGATCATAGAAATCAAATCACCTGTGCTATTCAAATCAATCGTAAATAATATTATGGATTAATTACATGTACGTATAATTATCTGAAACCTACACTGTTAAATCTATAATGTCAAATTTAACTTAATTTAAATCGCGCTACTGTTCTTATTATATATACATATATGTATTATATATCGTTATTTTTTATAGTAATATAATAGTTAAATTTAACATTAAATCATGAGTAGGAGCACTTACAATTTACATTAGGTCAAATTTTGCACTATAAATTTAACAGTGTAAAAATGCTATGAACAATTCAGATAATTTATAGCTTAAAAAATATTGTAAAAATTGTAACATAATATTTTTTTTGCATCAAATAATATTAAATTGGATTACATAAAATAAAAATTAATAATAAATGTCTTTGTGTTATAAGAATAAACACTCAATAAATAATTATTAATTTATTTTATTCCAAAGTATTTAAAATCATTTCTCATGCTTTCATTTATATGTTTGTATACCTACATTAAAAAATGTCAGAATATATTATTTTCATACAACAGTTATGTATTTAACAGCAAAGAGTGGGAAGACAAATTTAATCTAATAAATCTGAGAAGACAAAAATAAAAAAAATAAAATAATTAATTTAATTATTAATTAACAATTATTAACATCATCGTATTTATAAATATATAATTATTAACTTTAATTAAATTTAAATAATGATAAGAGTACACGAATATATATCTGTAAATTTATATACGATTACGATTAAAAATTTTATTTCGCTTTTCATCGCATAAAAATATTATACGATGAGAATATAAATACAAACACTAAAGAAATTAAAAATTTTATATTCTCAATCTTTAATATTTAATTTGTTATTACTTTTATTCCCTTCTTTTTATTATTTTTCACTAATATTTTAACCAAATTAACTCAAAATTAAAAAATTATAAATAATATTACAATCTGTCAAAAATAATAAAATTATCAATATATTATAATATTTTTATATTAATATATTTAATATCTTCGATTTTGCGTATGTTCAAAAATTTATGTATACAGTATTTAATAAATCAGCAGATAAAGTTACATATATGTATATTCCAAGGCTGAGTAATCTATTCATAGCCCATCCATTTCGAGATAATGAATTTATGATATATGATATTTATCTGTATATAATTATCATATTCTCTTATTCTCATATGTTTTCCATTCTCTTAATTAAAATATTAAATTATCATATAGATGATAATAATTATAAGTAATAAATTTACATATTAAACAATTTAGAAAATAAATAATTTAGAATATTTTAATATAGTACACACATTTGTTATCATTGGAAATTTATATCTTTATACACTAATATATAATTATCAAAAAATATATCCAATGTACATACATAACTTTTATATTAATTCATTATCTTTAGATTAAAATAAAAAATCAATACTTGCCAACGTTCAGTAGCAAAGTTGTAGAGAGAGAGAGAGAGAGGGAGGGAGGGAGAGAGAGAGAGAGGGAGGAAGGGAGGGGGAGAGAGAGAGAGAGAG
>NW_017279267.1:1944278-1963841 GCF_001594065.2 Cyphomyrmex costatus | reverse complement strand
AGAGAGAGAGAGAGAGAGAGAGAGAGAGAGAGAGTATGCAAAATTACGAAGAGAGTCCCCAAAATACAAGCATAATTCGAATTAAAGCAGTGGCCAAATTTTTCTATTTTTCTTTTTTCATATTTTTTAAATTAAATTTATCTTCCTATATTTTGCTGTTAAATATTACATAAATAACAAATATTTCAAAATACCATTATTCCATGTATTAATCTTTTATTCTTTAAATATAAATTTAATAACAAATTATGTTCAAGTTTAGAAAGATATTCTAAATATAAGTTTTAAAAAATAGAGATCTCTTACTTTTATGTAAATAGCTAAAATAATTATAAATATTAAACGAGCTGAGAAAGATATAAACATTTAAAAATTATAAATATATTTTCCAATATCTCTAAAAACACCAGCATAATTTTGTCACAGATTTCAATTTTAACGCCACATGTAAAAAAAAATATATCAAAAGCTGTGTTTCAGTTACCTAGAAATAAGCATAAAAATCATTGTCGTAATATAAATTAAATAAAATTAAATCCAAACATACGAATCCTTGTTTTATATGTATATAAATATAAAAAAATAAAATATATACATGTATCTTGTATATACTTTATGAAAAATGTCGCATAGAATACATTACACAACCGTGACGTAGAGGTAAATGAACGCAGTATAAGTCGACAAGTAATAAATGATAAGCAAGTGGTAAGTAACTTACCCTATGGTAACTTCGCCGTTGTCCGATGCCTCCCCAGCTCCTTCTCCACCTTTCTTGTTTGTCCTTTGTAGCACTTACACAACGTTCACTCGCGGATACAAGATTAACTGCGATTGCGATGATCACGCGATACTTTGCATGAAACTCTCGATGCGTTAATTACACGACAGAATTACGGTGCAAGGTAAAAATAATCGGCGATAAAAGAACAATGCGAGAAACGTACGATTATGCGCGCGAATAGAATTTTCTGCGGGACGTGATGCCGCCGGCGTCAATAATGGCGGAAGGCTGACCGCTGAATTCAAAACGCGGCTAACTTCACGCGCGACCGGTCGCGACGCGTCGCGGTTCACGGTGCACTACATCTGTACTTTCGCGCATTGCTCGCATTTCCTTAAAAGATTTAGATTTACATTTTACTCAAGTTACGGAATTGTTAGTATCCCGCGTTGTAATGTACATAAGCGGAAGCAAATATGAGTGAGCTTTTGACTTGAGGATAAACGTACGAAATATCAAAACATGACGTCGGTTAACTGTGTTCACGCAATGCCTTCACTGACCAGCAGCGGCACGAGATTGTCGACTGAATAAATTGGACAGAACACGCGGTCTAATGAATTATCAACGTCCGAATACTGAACAGGTAAGTCACACCGAATTTATACAGAAATAGATATTCAGCTATATGGCTTTAATTATTACACGCGTTGCAACTCCACTCAAATCGGAATCGATGCCGCGAATCGATTACATAGATATTTTACTACTGGCTGAAAATAATGCCGACAACTTATTGAGTAGCACAATTCATTGACGAGACATTTAATTTTGTAAAATATTATTGATAAACTATCGCGCGATACAATGGTCTTTAATTACTTAAATCGATTCAATGACTTACAGTTCGCGCTCTCGCCACTCAAAAGTGAATCGATTAGACTTAATAGTAAAAATTTCAAGAACGACGCGAAATGTATTTAATGTTGAGTAAAAATAAAATACACGGAGACCCGTGTAATGTTTCCGAATATAATCTAGTAAGTTATAGAAATAAATGAATAAAACATTCAACATGTTATTTCTCTTTTGGAGCGATACTACGCATTTTTTATCGCAATGGATATCAGAACTAAACTCACTATCATTCATGCATTTAGATTCAAAGAGAGAAGCAGCAATGTAAACCATTTCGTATAAATATGGTTCGTTGCATTTTTTGCAGCTCTCTTCATAAGCACATAACAACAGAGGTTTTATTCTTGAAAAATATCGCATTCGAAAACACTAGTATATTACGCTATAGATTTTATATGCAATACTGATATTCAAGAACAAAGATTTTGTTGTATATAGATACATATGTCATAAGTCGTAACTCATGATAAATGTATTGTAAGGAGGGTTATGATACATTATGTATGTATCTGAATCATAAGAAGAGTACTTATGTATATACTTTTTAAAACAGATTATGTGAGAGCGAAAGAAAGGAGTATAATTATTTTATGCATTAAATGTAGGTATTTAATAAAATAAAATTTTTACAATTTGTATAGTTTTTATTGACAATTTTTATTAATATAATTTTATAAATATAAAATTTTAATTAATAAGGAAAATTTATTTTTTTTAAATAAAACTTATTAATTAAAATTTTATATTTATTAAACTATATTAATAAAAATTGTCAATAAAAATTATACATATTGTAAAAATTTTATTTATACTCTTAAAAAGGTACGGCTGTTAACAGCGATAACTCTATCGTACATTTTATATTTCACTGTAGACTCATTAATCATTTAGGACAGCGATATATGTATGTATGTATATACATATATGTATATATACACATACATATTTTATATATAAATATAAATTATGTATATGTATATATATATCTACATATATAAAATAAAAAACAATTATCTAAAAATAGTATATAGTAGAAGTTTAAATCAGACGTCTTATAAGTTAACGGAACAAAGCGAGTAAAATCGATTTTAACTAACATTTTCATTTGTTGCTCATTTGTTGCTAACAAATTGCCAAAGAAAAAAATTTGCTCCTCTATTAGGTTTTTTTTTAAAAGGGAGATTAATTTAGCGGGACAATATACATAGCCGATCGACGTAAAAATAAACGTAGGAATTTGTTGCTTGCAAAATAGGTATAAATAACAACGAAAAATCTCAGTGTACTAGCGGAACAAGAGTAAAGTGTCAATAAAAGATATGTATATATAAAAGTTATGCTGAGGTTTTTCATTATTATTTATACCTATTTTGCAAGCCACGAATTCGTAACTTGCATATTTTGATAGCACTAAATTCCTATATTATTTCTACGTCGATTGGCTTTATTCTATGCATATTATTCCGCTAACTTAATCTTCTTTTAACGGAACATTATTTTAAAAAAAACTAATAGAGCAACAAATTTTTTTCTTTGGCAACTTGTTAGCAACGAATGAGCAACAAATAAAAATGTTAATTAAAATCAATTCTGCTCACTCTTTGTTCTGCTAACTTATAAGACGTTTAAATCAGTATATTATGAAAGATTAAGGATTTAAATAGATTAATATGTATAAGAAATATAAACTATATATATAAATTATCCTCCTCATACATTTTGTTAATTATCGCTGAAATATGTATCGATAAAATTGTAATAGATTCGAATTAACAATATCTTTTTTTATAAAGACTCTCAATTGAATGGAATTAATATAGGAGAAATTAAAGAGCAAAATGTATAATAATAATTCTGGTTATTAAATTTATTGATGTTAATATATTTAAGCACATATACAAAATTATTTAATCCTTTTTAGTGAAAATTTGGAATTAATTAATTCAAAAAGAGAGTTATTATATGGCGATTATATGTATAATCATAACGCTCATATCAGATAGAAAGTTTCCGATATATTTATTGAACGCTAACAATAACATGTCAATTATAGTAAATCCATATAATTATATGATTTTTAAGATCAGTTAATATTTCATAGTACTTCTTAATATTTCAAAATAGTTTTATAGCTTTTACATTTATAACTCAGAGTTTTATTAATTCCACTTTATTTATTAGTAAAAACTATTACATTACTATCTAATGGAACAGAATAATGCACTTCGCCGAAAAGTCAAAATAAAAAAATATGTAAAATAAAAATTCCTCATAAGAAGCACGTTATTATCATATTGCTTATGGAAAAGTCAGGAACGATTAAGACAGCACAAGATATAAGGGGAGAAGATAGGATAATTTGGTTTACTTCACGTAATTCGGCTAAGCCACTAATCAGATTCTGGTAATATGTTGATCTAGACGAGCTCCTATAATCTTCAGATAGGCGTCTTCTCATCATATTTCGTATATAATAGGATTTAGTAACAAAAAATTTTTATTTTATGCACCAAGAATAAAGATATTGTTTACGCTTAATAATTACGCGGAATAGCCGAATATAGCTACTAGGAAAAGAAAGTACATAAACGTTAAACGGCTTTTATGTTCGCTAAAAATTGCACGTCGCTTGGCGACATTATAATGCCTCGAGAGGAAAGTCATTTTCAGCGACACAAAAGTTAATCGCGCCTTTGTTTCGCAATATTTGGCGACTCCATTGTAGGTGTTACGCATAGTCGTGCGCTATAAAACGCAACAAAATGAGCATTTTCTTGGATGCGAAAATTTATTTTGATCGAGTAGGTGCGCGTAGCTTCATTATTTATTACTCACAATACACGCCAGATCGCCCTTCCGCTTTCAATGAAACTTTTAATTAAAGTCTGTAAATTTACGTTCAGCCAGACGTGATTCTGTTAAAATATTATTTTGCAATTTCAGCGTTATCGATCAAATCGGACCTGCTGTAGAATAGATTTGTTGCTAATAGCATGCAGATAAGCGTTCGCACTTTCCGATTCGAGAATATTTCTGTGGAAACACGTTAAATTGCGTCACGTGAAGTGAAATAGTTTAAAATATTCGATATTAACGCGGCAGAGGCAAAGCACGAAATTCTGCTTTCATAATGGATAGACGTATGAATGGGCGCGTATAACCGTAAAAGCTACGTTTTTTTCATCGTACAACGTATATCGTTGTATAGCCATCGCTTCAAAATCAACTTCAGATTTTTTGTGAAATTCATAGAGGCTAAACGTCTTTTTTAAATCCCAACGTATAACGTGGAAAAGCATAGAAATAAATAAAACGTGAATAAGATGAATAAATGCTATTTAGATTTGTTATTCGAACGGACACAAGAAAAGATCCAAATTCTGTTCTTTTGTTCATTGCTATGTCGTAGAATATCGAATATGCCTGAATAAAACTTCTACTGGGATTCACCGAATGAAGTGCTACCGGGTTACAAATCTACGTTTAGTCGGAGTCGTCCACAGCAAATCATAGTTTGACGTTTTATTTCGACGCATCTCCCATCAGTAACAACGACGGACGATCGTACGCAGGAAGCGCACGACTTCTACCCGAAGAATGACTGCGATGTGTGCTTTGAAATGCGGGTGAAGTCGCGCGGCAATACAAACAGTTGCCGGTGGCACGCCATTCGTTAAACGCACCAACGAGAGAGGGATCGCTTTGCGGAAACGCTTCGTGCAGAAGCTCACTCGAAGTTTCGAGCGCTTATCGGTCCCTCAGATTCGACTCGTTGAGTTTCCTACCCAGGCATGGCGTGGAATCACCGCTTTCGAGGTAACGTATCAATTCTGGCCGAGCGCAGCAGGAAGGAAAGGAGGATGGAATTGTATGGAGGAGAAGAACGTCGCGGAAAGCGAAAGTGAACGCTCCGACGTTGTCAATACCTGGAACGTGTCTCTTTCAAACACCATTCACATTTCTGTCAAATACTTTGCGATTCACTTATTTCATGTCATTTTTCGATCTAACAATCCATAAATAACAGCGTTTTCTTCTCATTTCTTTAGTCCTAATCCAGTGTAGACTTATTAAATAGTGCAGCATAGTATAGTACTCTATAATTTCACAATATTGGTCCATCTCTCAATCTGTCTGCAAAACGATGAGGTATTAATCATAAAAAGTTTAAATTGAGCATAGAAGTAATTTTGAAGATGTAGGGAGTAAAAATAGTTAAATATCTAATATTTCAAATATTGCTTAACATTTGTAGACACAAAAAAGTTAATACTCCCTTTATAACAGTAGTATTTTCATTAAAATTTGTCAGAATGATTCATGATTCCTCTATCCCTGTTGCTTTTTTAAAGAGATAAAGTTTCTTCCGAAAAAGTTTTTGCTGACTTTCTTGAAAATAAATGCAAATTCGAAAGAGTTATGTTTAGGAAACCACTTTTGTGTAGAATCCTCTAAGATAATTAACTTTTATCCTAAAAATATTCTCGAATTTACATTCGTTATCGAGAAATTCAGTAAACACATTTTGGGGATAGTTTTACCCTTTTAAAATTACAACAGGAGTGAAGAGATCAGAAAATCATTCAGACTAATTTTAGTAAAAATTTCACTGTTATCAAAGAACTTTCTTTTTGTGTCTATACTGTTTTAACAATATTGGAAAGTTAGGGATCAAAGAGATTTTCTCATTGAGTATCGGGCAAACCAAACGGTTTGTCTTTTTAAATTCTGGTTTTTCGATGCATTATTTCGTACAATAACTTATTTTGTTACAGTTTCGCGCACGTTTGAGCATTTCGTATTTTGATCTCATTATATTGTCGTCACCGCCGCTGACTTTTATATTTAGCCTAGAGATTCACATCACTGTGGACGCTCGTAGAAACGATTCACGCTGGATATCACATCCTGTCGCACGGTTAACATGAAAATATTGCAAATTGGTGCCGTCGCCCTTCGCGGTTTTATCGCGACGATAAGACCCGATCTCGGTCGAGTGTCCTGTATCTCAGCACAGAGAACGCGAGATGAACGGGCTACGTGGCCATTTTTGAACAGTCCTCATTATCCAGATAAGCCATCGTATCGCTCGCGTAAACGCTATCAGGTAATAACAATAAATTTCATTTTGAAAATGGAACATTGGAACGCGAGCAGGTACGGTGAATCAATCGGCGTAGCTTATCGCAATATCTTCGCTATAAAGTATCAAATTGACACGTGAAATCTGTATTTTCATCTCGTTTCTATCATCAGCGAATTTGTTTAAACGAGATTTGCAAAATTAGATAAGGCTATATAAAACAATGAAGGGACACGTATGTGTATTAAAGTTCTATTACGCTTCTGCGTCGATTGGATTTTTGACGATTGAAAGGCCGACATCGAAGCGCCAATTTGTGGTCGTGACGCAAACACAGACGGAAAACAAACAGGATAATATCGTTTGGCTTCAAAACGTTTCTGCCGACCTCAGCTGATTCGAGAATATTACAACCGGTGGCCCAATGGACGCTAGTACTGCGAGATTCAATTCACATGCGATATAATTGCGAATTCAAGAATTTTCGTTAAATGTCGCGCATACTCAGCTGGCGTTTCGATCTCGACTTTCATATTACATGATACGTAAACTGATATTCTTGTTTGCAATAGAGACCGACATCAATATGCCGAAATCTGTTATTAGCGTTATCATATCAAGCCATGTCAGCACGGTGATGCCAATCATCAAAATGTGAAATATGATATTTCAACTCCGTTGTCGAATTATCCGCGGAAACCCTACTCGACTAAACCTCGTAATGCAATATCAAAAATGTACGTCAACATATTCATTAGTGAAATGCCGTGCGCCACAACGCGTAATGAAAATTGTTTTTGACTATTCCATTATCATCTAATGGTGAAAAATAAGATTGTATTCTATAGATACTATAAAAATATTAGAATGTTATTTATTAAAATTAAAATAATTTTAATTTGGTAAGAATTAAGACTAAGATTAGTTATAATGTTTGAGGTTTAATAATTTGATACATATTGATTTATGATATAACAAATTTTGCTTTGAAATTAGTAGCAGAACGTAAATAAAAAGTTGTATGTGAATACTTAATAATCGTAAAACTAGAATAGCATGGGAAGTTGCGAGTTCACCGACTATCGAGGAATTAACAAAATTAGGTTCCTCTCGTTTCCTGAGGAAAACCAATTAAAGCCATTTGCAGATTTCCGGAGTTTCTAATTCGCGTGACCGCCAGTTGGAAACAATACCGTCGGATGACACAATTTACTCCGTTCCCGTGCTTCAATGTCGATAAGTGACCTGCTTGCCTGTTATTCTGCAATATCACAATGAAAGCTAAAGAGAATACTCATTCGCCGTGTATGTGTATTTTCTAACAGAGAAACTGAAAACAGAGTCGCCGCGTTAGATGTAGTCGTAAACTACATTTCCGTCGCTGTAACATTTTTCTTTCGGGACTGAACGAAGCTAGATTTCTATTGGATTTAATTGCAAAGCTTTAGCTAATGTAATGGGCTTGCTACACGATTATCTTCTCGGCTTAATGACCAGCTCGCTTGTTAAGGAACGACGGCGAGTTTCATGTCTTCTTTAGCCACGCAGATGTATCTCTTCGTAAAGGCTCTATATGCTCGCCAAGCCTTGCTATGTTAACCGAAGAAATAATCAAAACTCTCGAAGTAGCTACTCGCACTGTACATAGACGTGAATTCACTGGCAACTCCAACTTTCCGGCCCGTAATTAGTTGCAAACTTATCAAAGCCCGATAAGTAACCTGGCCTGGGTATGTCGTTATTTGTCGGCGGGACCTTCCCGTGGTAACGGAGATAAGTGCGAAAGAACGATTTCACAGCGAAACTTCGAAACGACTTAATTACGTGGTTCCACACCCTCGGAGATCAGGGGAAGGGAGGAATACCCGGGTGCGATCTTAATCCGAGCCTGCCAAGCAAGCAGACCGCAGATGATCGTGTTCCGAGAAATTGCCGATCGATAGCAAAGGCGTGTTCGTTCCTTCGCGGCACTTCTGCACAACTTCCGTCGACGATTTCGAGACGGTGCCAGCTAGGCAAATTCACGTATGCAAGAAAAGTTATATTCCCGCGTATAAAATTCAAGCTTCGACTTGAGACGACGGAAAAAGGTTAGTTTCCCAACCAACGATATTTCCTGGTTCTCCAGTGACACTCCAACTGTATCTAATGTGGTACGGATGTCTCACTTTTTCTTTTTCCATATCTGTTTTTCGCAACATCTTCGTTCTGTAAAGGTGCGAGAAGAATCTACTGCGCTGCTGCAATTTCATTCGAGTATATAGCATTTCTAATCGATTATCGAAGTTCTGTAAATGCGTTTCCAGACGTAATAAATATTGAGCATTCCCTGATCTTATGTTAGCTTTTGTGATCCATTGAACATATAAAAGAAACGAACGGATCAGTATCTTTTTCTTCAACTTGATACTTTAGAGAAAGACAGAAGAAAAGAGAAATTGTTCAAGTGATTTCACTCTTTCTAAATCAATGGTGATAATTTCATAAAAATGTGCAATCTATTCTTATTATATCTATGCGCGTATTACCCAGTAAATATCAACTAACATTAACATAACACCGATATAATTACATTATGGAATGTGAAATTATAGCATTAATGTTGCGTTATTATTATAGTTGCTGTTTATTGGATATATTTTTAGCATTTTGAGCATCATCATTTTGTTGGAAGTTCTTAAAAAGCCCCAGTACAAGTACAATCACTCGAAACAAGGTATTTCAAAAAGACACATATATTTTATTTTAAAGAAAAATATTCACTCTAAGATCAAAATTAAAATACAAAAATATATTTTATCCTCTATACTTCAACATTTTATTGAATCCTTTCAATATATCTATAAATTTGTTAATTAATAGAAATTTGATTGAAACCTATAATAATTTCCCCTTGAGTGGAGAGACAGAGAGAGAGAGAGAGAGAGAGAGAGAGAGAGAGAGAAAAGTTACGTTCTAATTATTATTCTTATTAAATTCCGATCTCGATATGCTGTGAGTTTAATGATCTCATATTGAATCTTGAATTTATAATATGCAATCACTGGAACTTTATACGCACAGTTTTGCACTTTCTAGTGCATATGATTGCGACAGCAGGCGCCATTAAACGAGGACAAACTATTCCGATGGATAGAAGCAAGTGCGAAAAAGGTTAACGTGGGGACGAGAGAGGTTTCGGAAGCCGGCCGGATGTATGGAGCGCCGGATTGTTTTACAGTTTGCCTAACTATCTGAAGTATCCTATGGCCGTTAAGCTGCGCGGCTGCAAGGCAGAGAGAATCTGGTCCTGGTAGATGGAACGCGTTTTCCGCAGACAAGTATAGCTCGCGTCCGCAGCGAATTTCGATGGAGCACCGATTGTTTCGCACTTGATTATCCGGAAAACCGCAGTGCGGCCCGTCTGGTTCTACACCGGCGGCGCCATAACTCGCCCTGGCAACGTACGCTGGAGCCAACTATTCGCATATTGGTTAATTTAACGTGTTGCTCTACTACCACTGAGCCGGGCAATCACCCCGACGCTCTCTCGCGATTAATTATTTATTTTTCCTCGTATCGGTTCAAAGAGTTTCCGAGACGTATCAATACAGGAACGTTACAAGTGCTGTGCTGTGGTTTTGTAACTCAATATGCAACTTTCCACATATTATTAGACGTCACACAGTATAATTATTAGAACGATACGTTTTATATGTTATTTTAAGACAGCGTTATAATTCTACTGTTCTTTTTTGGATACCTATTGATGAAAAAATAGCGTTTGATTGTATTTAAAATATAATAAGATTAACATATATTATACGCGTAACAGATATAAGAATAATCTCGTTATATGATTTATTAAAGAATTTTTTCTAGAACAAAAATAAACTTCTCCTTCAAGAAGAAAGCACTTAATAAATAAATGGCGAATACTATATTGGAATAAACATGGACCGTGGCGCAAAATTAAAAGGCAAATAAAGTACCGTATTTAGTCAGCTTGACAACGTTATTTCGAGAACTCTCCAAGCAACGGAGCTCGTCCCTGGATATTCGCCGCCCCGAGGGGCAACCATTCATTCGGGGCGTTCGATCCAGGACCGTCTCGGCAATCATTTTCAATTTATTCGGAGAAAGCTTGCGAAACCTAAAGCAAAGTGCCTCTTCCGACGCCTACGCCCGCAACTCGTCTTCCATCCGCCATCCCCTCGCGGGCCTTTCTAAATTAAATCCACCATATCAGACACGTTTTATTTAATCAGAAGCTCAACTCGGGTGCCACCCGAGCTTGCTTGGATGCCACCGGCTCGTCTTAAGCGACTTTCAAAGCTATTGCCTGTTAACCGAAACGAAATCACAGTCGGAATAGGCGCAGACGGGATATTCGCAAAGGCTTAAGTCGATCTGGACGTATCGGATGCGTGGAACCGAGAAAAAAAAAGGGGGAAAGTCAAATTTAACTTCCGGAGAATCAATTTCGACGGCATATAATATTAATGTCTGCAACAATAATAACAATGTTAACAATAACAATAATGATAGTAATAATAACAGAGATATCCATTAACAGGTCGCATCGCTTCTGCATTAATTTGTGGAATAATTGTAAGTATCCTGTTTCAAAATTATAATGCCGCATTATAAGCCGATTTATCAATCATTAAAATCAATTTCACATCCGCGCCTGTTAGCAAATAATTGTTCTGTAATTGAACGCTATGTTTAACCACATTTTATTAATAATTTAATGTACGACTAGAATAATATGATATACGTCGTATTTAATTTCTATTAATATGCAAACATATATCACACGCCTGTCTTAAAATAGTTCAGTGAACATGTACAAGCTATAGCTAAATAAGATCATAACACGGCATTCGTGCGATATCACGAAACACCGAGGAGAACGTAAATTGCGGAAGAGAAACAGATGCGGCCCCCGGGTTCTTAAGCCGCCGTTAATAAAGGCTACGATGCGCGGGATGAGTGGGGGTGCGAGATGATTAAAAATAATCCCAGCTACTTCATCGCTCGCGGCTCGTTGACGAATGATCTTATTAAGAGATTAAATTTAAAAGAGCCACCTCGTTTCCTCATTTCCTAATATTAATACAGCTAGGGATTATGGCGCCCGCGGGGTTGTACACTTTTTATCGGGCCATAATGACGGTAAGTAACGAAGTTAAGTCGAGTCCGCCTTCTAGTCTTTTTCGCCGTTCGTTCTCTTTTCGCTACCCTTTCGTTCTGTCTCTGTTCACTATCTTGCGGAAAAAGAGAGCAAAAAAAGAAAGAGACAAAGAAGGAAATGCCTTGTAAGAATATTTAGAGCTAAACGATGAACGTGACTGCTTGGGGCTTTTATTAAGACGTCGATTACGTTATATTGTGATTTTTCTCCAGTTAGAACGGAACTAGTGGCACGCAAAAGAAATACTGGTTTGCTCCAAGGATTTCTCACGAATGAAGGCCCAGGATTAAACATCAAGAGGGTTGCGTATGAAAGAACTTGTCTCTTCCTGGTGAAACATTGTATATTGCGAGCAACCACAGCAGTGCCGTTACTTTAAGAAACCTCTCGGAATTCGTGGTAGCTCGACGAAATCTACGTCCTTGCTAATTAGAAGACTGACGAGCGACAGAAGACTGGGACTAAAAAGCGGCAGGGCGAGGAGTATAAATAGGGGTGCTCGGAGGACGCAAGAGACAGGGGATGGTCGCTCGCAGGCTTTGCCTTCGTGAAAAGGGAACCGACCAAAGAAACAAAACTGAACAGTCTTTGAACTGACGTCGATAAGATGCCTAGCATCTACTTAAACGCCGAGATCCGTACCTTGGTATTTAATATTAAGTATATTCCTTTTGATATTCCTCGGCGACACTGCTCTGTCTTAACGGGTTACCCAGGGAAACGGTTTATTTGTGGTCGATATACACAAAAAGAAACAAAAACTATCCTCCACGAACGCTTTGATAAATTTGAAGTTTCATACGACTAATTGTGTGTGTGTGTGTGTATGTATGATAGTTACACACACACACACACAAACACACAATATTATAATAACTTATATATCTCTCGTTTAATTACAAAAAAACCGAAAAAACAGAATAGATAATGTTAAAAATCATAAATAGTAGAATTATCTATTACGTCTATGACAAAAATATACCATATTATTGTTAAATGTATGGTGTCAATCTAATTTACTACTGCTAATTAGTATCTAATTTAATCTAATTAGCCTCTGCTCTTTTACTCGATATTATTCTAGACCAAAGCAATAGAGTCAAACAGTTGAAATTGGGTTAAATTTGACACTAACAGATTTAACAGTGCCTGCATTTTATGAATGGTTAAAAATTAAAAATTATGGTACATATTATTTAATTAAATTTAAAAATTGTAAAAAAATTACAGATATTTTCTATATTGTATTTGAAAGTAATATAAAAAATTTAACAGTGATTTAAAAAATGGATCAAACATTTTAATAAGTAGACATGTTTTTAAAAAATAATTAAGATAAAATGAGAAAATTTTCATGTAAGAGAGCTATAAACTTGTATTATTAAATATAAATACTGACCTTATTAAATTGTTTCATGTATATATAAAATATTCATTTTTATACGGAAAATACAAATTTTCAATTCCATTTATTTTCTGTTGCAAAGATTATACATCTGATAGAGCCTTAATATTCAATTATACTTACTTTTTAAAAAATATGTATATATTTTCAAGAAATAGATATTCATCGTTACGGTAAATTCTCTCAGAAGAGCGCAAACTTTTCCCTTCACGTTTTATCTGTTCGCGACGGTAGCCCGCAATGCCGGGGGTGGATCGCTACAAAAGCTGAAAACAATCCGAGAAGGTGATTGATGAGCCAAATCTAATGGGATATATCCGGCGTAACATCGCCGTTAAGATAAAAGCGAGTCTCGTCCTCTGCGTTCTTACGCATAGCGTTAGTCGACGATAATTCAAAGAAGCAGTTCGTCTCGCATCCACCAAGGGGGTGTAACTATTCATCGCTAGAGTTTCTGCCTCATTACTTTGCGGAGGATACGAGGGCGAAGAGTATCGCGGTCCCCATGATTTTACGTCGCCTGAAGGCGATAGGCGGTATTTTGTTGTCGCGCGTAACGCGCCAAATCGCCACGATACCGTTTTACACGGCTCTATCCCGGAACAGTTTCGACGTAATTTCATTTATATCGTGCTATGGCGCGACGGCGATATATCGACGCGGTCTTCGAGTGGCGGAATAAAAGCTTGCTCGTAGCCACCCTGCTCCCCTACGAAATTTTATTACCCAGACGTTATACTTTGAGCGTAAACTAGCTTTTCTAGACAGGTGCCTACTATCATAGTGTATCGTCGTAAACGACACTACTTGAACACGAAGGAAAGATTTCGCGTGGATGAAAGCATTCTTAAATTTATAGAGAATCATTCGTCTGGTATTTGTGATAAAAGAATCCACCTGATAAATCTGTTAAACAATCCCTTTTCACAAAATTTTATTTTAATATAATCCCTAGAGGTATAATCTATTTTTAAAATGAAATTTTTTAAAATAAATCTTAATTTTGATTTAAAAAATAAATTTATATATATATATATATATCTATAATTTAATTCACTAGAATTAAAACTTTGTTTTTATTTTCAACTGTTTATTAAATTTTCATCAATTATAAAAGAATTATAATTCGGTTGAGAAATGTATTTCTAAAATTCTAAAAGCAAAGCTTCTTTAATTTCGTAAATTTATCACTGCAAAGCATTTATAATACGTCTATTATAAATGCGTATACGTCAAAGCTAGACAGACCCCTTAAAACGAACGTTTAATTACGCTTCGGAGTAATTGTCACCTCGCAGACGACATAATAGTGTTTCTCGCGTCGGTCGTAGCTGCACGTAAACCCGAATATTGCTCCGAATTATTGCCAATGCGGTTTCGCCGTGTCGGTCTGCATGAATAGCTCCGTGCAACCGCAATTCTGAGCAGGATGAACCCAACTATTAAAAACAAGCGAATGTTATTCCGTCAATAAATTTCGAAGACATGTACCAGTTATAGGAACGGACACAGTTCCTTTTTATAGCCTATTTTAGTGAACGACTCGGTCGTCAGCGATTTCAGCGAGAATACAATAGACGTCGTCTGTGTCTGTCGACATAGCAAACCAAAGATTCTCAAATAAAAATCTTGAACAATACAAAGTGTCTTATAAGATCGTAATATGACTGTACAATGAATCGGAAATAAAGGCTCTAAACCGTCAAGCTGGATCTTTAGTGCTATAAAGTAATTCTGTATACTATATATTCAGAAATCTTGAAATTTCGAGCTCGTATTTCGCACAAAAAAATGTTGCAATATATATATACCTACTCTTAACGTGCCGCCTTAAAAAATGGTTATAGTAGCACAGGATTCGTATTATGCGAACGATTACAAGATACAAATCGCTCTTTACGTCTCATTACGTTCCGCTACGAATCAAGAAATGTTGGTCCTCGATCATGCCCAGCAAGAGGCACGAATGTTGAACGTTCGTCTCCGCCAATTCAAAGGCATCTGCACGTGGAAGACGTGCACGAGGCGTGCACACGCTGCTCGTATTTGCGTATCGACGTATCGCTAAACACGTTATTCATCTTCGTCAGATATATCCCGCGTCGCTGGAATCCTCCCCGCGGTGAGGTGAGGTCGACAGGCAAGCATGAACGCGCCCCCGCGGTTATGATATATCGAGGGACATTAAGACGCGCGTGTGCGCGTGCAAGCGGGGGTGCACGCACACGCGAGCGTCGCGGTGGCTATTGTGCCTGCCAGGCTCGTCAATCGACACGTCGGAGGGGGGGTTATCTCCTCCGGATTCGGTCCTTATTACATTTTTTCTTTCTTTTTTTTTACGTCAACGTGAGAGAAATTAGCCTGGCGACAATGCCGGGCCAGGTATTACCCGCGTATCCGACCTTAAAGGCCATCCATCATCCTGGATGTACGCTTACTCCCGTAGTCTAATATTATCATAATGCCATTCGCACGTCCATTGTGCGACGCGATCAACGCTCGTGACGAAACGCCCGCGAGATTCGAGACCCTATCGCCGGCACGTCTGACAAATAATGTTCGCGCGCGTGAGAGGGCCATGATATTTTACACGCGACGGGCTTCCAGTTGAAAATCCGGCGCAGGCTTTACGGAACGTTCTCTGGTAAATCGATAAGCGAGTCTTATGTGATGGAATAAAATTGAATCTTCGGGATCGAGTTTATCCTGGCGTCTACATCGAGAGCGGCAGATAATCTCTTTCGCAACATTTACGCGACGTCCATGCATAACGAGGGATCTTGTAGGGACGTTGCGGGAAGCATATGTTATTCTGAGAGTACGTTAATGCTTTTATCGATACGGTGCTTGTTATAAAAATCAGTCCGATGTATGACATAATAATTATAAAGTGATGGTCGTGCGAGGAAAAAATAATTTTGCTGAAATATCTAAAAATTTTGCTGGATACAGATCTGAAAATAATTTTTTATCGGAAACCACCAAAATATTATAATTATATTGTACAATGTCCAAGTTGATTGCTTAAATTATTTGCAATGTTGCTAAAGTTTCTTACGTAATTATTTTGATGATCCAATAAAATTATTTTCAAATCTGTATCTAGCAACATTTTTCGATATTTCTACAAAATCGTCTCTATTTGTAATATAATTCTATTTAAAAAGATACAATATCATCATAATAACAGATTTGTATATTTTATATACGTTTTACATAAATTTAATTTTGATCGATTATATTTCGATTTTGTTTTTAAATATTCTGCATTTATAATATTTAAAGAGAAATGATTCTTTCATATATAGAGAATGGAAAAATATAAAATTGAAACGCTACTTAATCTCGTTATCAATACCGGTATATTATTTCCATTATACTTTAGAATTATGTCTTTCTGCTGTCTCATTTTAAGTAGGTAATACTGTATTATTTCGAGCATCTCAAGCATTTAAGAGGCGATGGAATTGCCGCGAAATGGGCAATACAGCTCGTGTTATCGTGACGAAGGCACAGCGTCTCGATTGCAGCGATCGTAATCAGACGGAAGAATATTGAATGGAATAAAATAGCCATCAATGTGTATGTGTGTGTGTGAAACACCAGACAATTCGAGGAAGGAACAAACATATATCGCGGCGTCAGTCGGGCGCACGCGGAATCAGAACACCACAAATTCCCAAATAAACGGAAGCCTCGGCGAGAGCTTCTATCAGAACGTTCTTATTGAGAGAACAAGCGGCTGCCGCGTGGAACGAGGAGATTCAGAAGGAAAACAAGAGGAATACGCAGTATCAGGTTAGATAGGTACAAGAGGGATGGAAAGGGAGAATCGAGAGGAATACCGAGGTTTAATATCTCACAGCGTCTCGAAGAGCGGTTATAAGGAATCTCGCATTTCTGCATCTGCAATGAGCCGTCTTGGAACCGCGAACGCGGGGACGAGTTGACGCCTTTCCTGTTCCCATTCCCACGGACCAGGCGCGCGGGACCGTCAAGCATTGTCGATAGTTCCCGTCCGTCTCGCCGGAACCCCTCGCCCATTCTGGAAAGTTCGTCCTGACTACGCCTCAGTCCCGATCTTGGATATTAAAAACTCTCCGCGCGAATCCTACGTTCGCCTCGCACGAGAAGAGAACGTATACGTGCGCAATCTGGAGAGTCCGTTGCGAGGGAACGAACGAACTTTGGCTGTGTCACGTTCGATCACCCGAGTCAAGTGGCATAAATGATGATGCATGCGTCGTCAAATGACAGCGTGCGTCCAACGGATGATCGCATGACAGTCTCCTTTCCTCCATTCTACTTGCACTCACGCGGTTCTGTACGCTCCGTGATTTCTTTGACCTCCCGCCACGACCTCCAATCTCGAAACGAACCACAGCAGGCCGTATCGTCGTCGATATGTCGCCGTTGATCGAAGAAGAGAATTCCTCTGGGATAAATCGTAGCTATAAATCGCGTGGAACGAATACAGAGTGGAGGCGGAGCAGGATGATCGGGATGATGCTTCTTTTGGCAAGAGGTCGACGCACGAGAGGAATTTTGTGCTGTGTAATCGGTCGAACGATGTGCCATGTCACTAGGTTGTCTCGTGAAAGAATGCCAAAATCCGGTGTTTTGCTTCTTAAACGGATTCCAAAAAAATAGCGTTTATTTTACTCATCGTAGCAACTAAAAAACCAATTCAGTTATCAGATTCTTCATATAATATATGTATTTTTATAGTTCTATTAGATATTAAGACATTGATCGACAAAGTCAAATACATATTTAAATGTAATCGTTAAATCATCAATACTTTTTCATATTTATTATTAGTTCTACATTAGTATAACTAGTTCAAAGTTATAACGATCTCAACGAAAAATTATTCTCAGACATGAAGAGAAGCTAAAAGTTCAAAATGTCACACTCCGTAAATTAATTAGCGAAAATTTTAATCCAAGACCAACTTATTTGTAATTTTTATTATTAATAAACCGTTATTACATTATACATATATATATATATATATATATACACATACATGACATATATAATGTAATTTATTAAAAAAAAGACTCGACGTGTTAAATTCATATAATTTTCAAATATATAGAAAAAAATCAGTTTTCTTTCCTTTATCTTACTTTTATTTGTGAGGAGAATCAAACGATAGAAATCTTATCAAACATTAGATTCGCAAGCATTGAGCAGACCAATAAAGCAACGTTCCGATTTCACATCAACCAGTACAAAGCAAACTAAATTCGATGAAACTGGAGAGACCTGCACGGGGTAGAAACAATCGCCCGCCGAAATCGCTGGACGGTTATTGTTCCTTGTCGAAATCTCGAGACCGAGCATATACCATAAGCATATTTCCAGTGGACGGGTTAGGTAGCATAGGTTATCCGGTTGGTCCATTGGTCAGCAGGGGTTACTTGACCACTGGAGTAACTGCCGGACTGGCCCCAGTTGCTCGTGTAAAATAGTGGCTGGCCATGCTCCAACCTCATACGTTAGTTCCGTTCATACGTAACCTACCTGCCAGCTTGCCCGCCACCGCTCTCACCGTCCCCGTCAGTATCCATCCACCGTCGCCGGTGGATGCACCATACTCTATATCGCATGTGCTAAGCTTTCACAGCAAGCCCGTGTCTCTCTTCGTCATTCCGGTGCCTTCTCGCGCGTAGAATCGCAAGACTTCCATATCTTTCTCTCCCTTCCTTATTCAGATCTTACTCTTGCAAGTTTTGGAAATCATCGTTCTCTTTTCATATCACCGCATGCGAAAATTTGGTTTCGATAGGATCGACTCGCGATCTAGCGACGCATAAAGTCGGGTCGACATTAGGCAGGCAAGGACGAACGATCGCATTTATAGTAAACTAAAAGAGAGACTCTTTTCTTTTAATATATTAAAAAGAGATGAAAGATTTTGATACTTTTGAGCTCGTTTGTACTTGCCGTCTGTCCATTTTCGTCAAGAAGTGAGATACGTAAAAAATAAAATGTTAATTTTAACTCAAAGACGTTGGATTTTCTGAGACATGCAAAAATGTTAAAATTAACATTTTATTTTTTACAATGTATAGATGATGTTAAATTAAATACGTAAATGTTTAAAATCTAGATTCTAAATAGACATTTTCATGATAATGTAATAATTTGTAACTGACTTGGGATAATTTAATTTCACTGTAATGTATTAATTTACTAGATACATACATCATTTAAATTAATAATCAAGCTATTTCTCTCTCTCTCTCTCT
>NW_017279267.1:1921967-1944130 GCF_001594065.2 Cyphomyrmex costatus | reverse complement strand
TATATATATATATATAAATATATAACATTTAGGTGATGTTAACTAAAACATGTAAATTATCATCTAGATTCTAGACAGCCATTTTTATAACGTGATAATTGTGGAATAATTCGATTACATTGCAACATAGGTTCATATATGTATCATATATTACTATATATTTAAATCGCTAATCAAGTTTTAGTATATATTAAGTTAAACTTTTAATTAACTATTAATTTTTAGATGGGTTCTCTTGTCTCTATACATGTACATATATATATTTGTGCGTGTGGTCGTGTGTCTAAAAATTATTAATTAACTATAACTCAGCATATTATAAAGTTTAATTAACAACTTAAATGATATACATATATGGTACATAAGTAAACATATGTCGAGATGAAAGTAATCAAATTATTTCACAAGTCAATTATAACATTATTATAAAAGATGTTTAGACGACAATAGTATTCCTAAATGTTGAAAGAGTAGGTGTATCAGAGAATTTTTTTAAGTATTTTAAAATTGAAAGATTCTTTGAAAAAAACAACTTGTGTCTGAGGAAGGATCCCAAATTATAAGGTGATCTAAATTATAAATGATGCAGACATACAAGATAATTTACAATGGATTAATGATTAACGAATGCGCAAAATAAATTACGAAAATTATACTCACTCGTTTAAACAATTTATTTTAGGATACAGAGAACAGAATGTTCGTTGTTGAAAAAATGCAAAAAAATGCTACACACGAAATGGTTTATATTATTGTTTGCCTCTTTGAATCTAACTGCACAGGTGATAGCGATTCTAGCTTTGATAGCTGGCGAATCAAAATGCATACTGTTGCTTCAAGTTTAGAGAGAAATAACGTTGAATATTCTGTTTCTATAACTTACTAGTTGGCAAGCGACGTTCAGCGCTCACCGCCCGTTTTTTTCGATTAGCGCATGTTATTGTTTACGCAACGGCAACGTTGCACTACCGTGCATACCAAGGTCGATCGCTATTATTCGTAAGAAGAGATTCGAGAAGGTATAGCATGACACAACGTTATCATTTTGCGTGTCGTCGTCTTTTGAAATATGATCATCAATCCGCGCAATTATTTCTCACAAAGTAATTATCACGTTTATTGTTAGACTCTTAAACGCGTCGAGAAATCGACTTATAAATGTATTGAAACTATTTTATGCGATATCAAAATCAAAACGGAGGAGGATGTTTGTAAAGTACGAATTGAATTATCATACTTGATCGCGATGTTGACGGGGATAATAATTCTTTTTATAATAATGTTCGGCTTCAAATACACTTGCGTTTTTCGAAGTTGTTCTCGGTTCAAGTCTAATTTGTCCATTTTTTTCAATTGAGAGTGCGGATTTAATTGTGCAAGCCATTGGATCGATTTAAATAACTAAAAATTACGGTGATTATTTATTAATAATATCCTTATTTCACAAAATTCACGTGTTTAGAATGTATCACGCAATTCGCGCATGATCCTGAAGTTTGATTATTTTATATCTTGATATTTGTATAATCCGTCAGACCAATATTTTACTTTCATTAACTTGATTAGCGTAGTATCCATATAAATTCGACTCTATCTTCAGACAGTAACGAAATTAACATGGAATGTATATTTACGGAATATGATATATTCGCATCTACTTTCTCTGATCCGAGTCGGTGCGGCGTGTGTAATAAGTGAGTAATCAAAGCCGTATCTTGATATCTTATTCTCTACGATCTCAGTGCGACTTAAATTCAGCATTCGGGCGCCGAAGGAATTCATTAGAACGCGAATTCTCCGTGCGATTTACTTAATCAACAAATTTCGCGCAGCTGGTCGGTGAAGCATCACGTAAACGCAATCAAGCGACGCGACGTCGTGTTTTGATAGCGTATCTCGGACATTCATTCCCAACTCAAGTCTTGCTTACGTTACAACGTCAAATACTAATCGTTCTAAAACGTGAGTAAAATACGGTCTAAATTAGGAAAGTGCGGGCAGTGCGCAAAAGTGCGGGTGTAACTGCATCGCGACGAGTAGTGGCGCGTAAAGTTAGCTGCGTTTCAAATTCCGTCAGTACTGACGCCGGTGGCATCGCATCTGACAGAAAATTCTATTCACGCGCGCGTGATCATACGTTTTCTGCTTTGCTTTTCCATCGCCGATTATTTTTACATTGCCTCGTAACTATATCGTGACTCGTATGCACGATTAACGCATCGGGAGTACCGAGTATCGTGGAATCGTCTCTGGTATTCAATGAGCCCAGTATGTCGGTTAATCTTATATCTGCGACTAATTGTCGCACAATGCCAGTGTTACAGAGGACAAACAAGAGAGGAGGAGGAGGCTTGGGAAGCATTGGGCAACGGTGGAGCAACCATGGTGTAAGAAGTTATTATACTTATCATTTTTATTTATCATTTGTTACTGTCAACTTAATCATTTACCTCCATGTCATGGCTGCATGACATTATTCCTTGCAACATTTTCCGTTAAGAACATACATGAGATATACATATATCTTTTATTTTTTTATTTAAGACAAGGATTGATATATTTTGATATAATTTCATTGAATTGATATCTGTATATCGGATGCTTACAATAATAATTTTTACGCTTACTTGCGACTGAAATGTGTTTTCTTAATATAATATAAGATCCTTTTTACTTACACGTACGTATATACAAAAATACTTCTTGTATACTTGAAAATTGAAATGTCGGTGATATATCTTGTTTTTACATACTTGAAAATATATTTTTTAAATATTTATATGTGTACTTTTTGACACATTTATGTTTATAATTATTTGAGATATTCATATAAAAATTAGATTCAAATCAAAATAGCTTTTCAAAAGTAATTTTCTTATTAAATACTCGTTTAAAGGACTAATAAAAAATGCAATACATGCAATAATTATAATTTGAAATATTTTCGATTTTAACATTGATTTAATTCGAGTATATTTGTACTTTACGGATCAATTTTGCATGCAATTCCGCTGCTGCGCGTCGTATCGAATTAAATTATTTTTTATCCTAATTTAACATGTTTTGATTATTAATAAATATTAAAATTATTTTCATAAAATTATAAATTCACGTAAAAAAGATCTTAATCAAGCAAATCAAGATGATTTTGATTGATGCGATTATCTAGAGACACGTTAGGGTCTCGGCGCTAAGATTATTATATTCGTTGAATTTGGTTTCCTCATTATAACTTATTATTCATCTGCTGCCATAAGCTAAGCTTCATTACTCTGTACCTTTCATTATTTCATATTACCGAATTCGTCACGTTCAGGTATCTACACCATGTCGATTAACTAGAGGTGAATTCGATTGGACTAAAGTATGCACGCCGAATATCGAAATTCGGGAAACGAAGGTAAACGCGCACGAACAATTTTTTGAATTCGAGAATTTCGAAGTTCCTGGCGTTGCAGAGTATACTTCAGTGCGCAAAGCGTTGTTCACGAATTGTTCGTCGAGTAGTTTCGTTTACAGTCATTGAATGCTGTACGTGAATATAATGCGAGTAGAGTTACATGGCCATGCGGCTTCGGGAAAATGTTCTTTCACGCGTTACAATGCAACGCGCGGTGATTGCACGAGCAATGTCGAATTTTCAAACATACCGGTTACATGTTTGCGCGCTGAAATTGTCGATAATTTTGGCAAGAAAATTCAATCAAAATGACTAATTTATTTATTGATCAATAAGTTGAGTAGTAATGAAGTAATTTTCAATGGTTTTTTATCGGCGAGTTTTAATCGCTCAAATAAGAAAGCGAGTGTAATTTAAACAGTTTGTAGAAAAACATATAGCATACATCGGTTTTATCGCTATAATAGTACAGTTCAAATACTATCGTGATTTGAGATGAATATTTTTTTTAAGTTAATAATTTCAAATCTTTAAGTACCTATATTTTCATCCAGATTGTCAGTAAATTTAATTGCGGTAATTAATTCGACACAATTTGCGCGTTTATTTCATTGGAAAAACGTCTTTGGTTTGCTTATATTGCATCTGCTTTTTACAATTCCATTGTCGGAGTTATAAAGGGCGCCCTTAGTAAACCGCTTTTTCGCGCAGACGGAGAAACTTTCGCGGAAGAAATGCAATCGAACGACCAACTGCAGGGGACACAGCCATTAGAATTCGTTCAGGAATACGATGCAGGGAACGATTCGCGTGGTATAGAGGCACTGACCGACCAACAAAGAGGCAAGTGCACTGTTCGTGACGTTTATCATATTTTATTGCCTTTGCCGGCAGACCCTATTGTGTGTTCGTCTGTTTTGTTTCCGGTTATAATTTGGTCAGCGCTTCTAACACGCTGCCCTTCTGTTTATTATCCTCGATCGACGTATCAATGAAATAGATGCGTTATCATTTTTTTATTTCTCGACATTAACATTAGTCGCTAAAATTAAAAAGGCTACAGCACAGACTTTTGCATAACTCATAACGCATAGCGTATAAGAGAATCAATCAAAGTTCTTCTTATCTAGGAAATGGATTCACAATATGTTATGAAAAAGTATAGCAGCACTAAAAGCATTTTATTACTACAGTTTTCATCCAAATTTTTTGCATCTTTTTGCGAATTTTGCGCGTCCTACAATGAACATTTTATCAAGTTTCAATTGTATTTTCAATATGTTAAAGCTTAATAATTTTACGCATCAAAACCTATACAAATGTTCCCACGATAAAATGTCGTCCCTTACAACCAGAAAATTGCCAGACAAATTAACATAGAGCAAAGGCCGCTGTGACAACGCGGCATGGGAAAAGCGGCATGTTGCAGCCGACAATGTATCAAAGAGCAGGTGAGGAACAAAGCCAGGAGAGGACCTCCACGAATGGCAAGGTGCGACCGAATGGAAAACAATCGCGTCGTTCCATTACCCACGCTAATAGCTGGTCAGTCCGTTTAACGCAGCGCTTAAACGATTTTCTTGTGACGCTTTGAAAAGCGCCTGCGAACTGTTCACGATGGAAAAGGGAGAACGAAGAAAGGTCGAATCTGTTTTGCACCTTATTGTGGTCTCAGTCTCTTTAAATTATTTTTAAATCAATTCGAGGTTTTCGACGGCAAAATCTATCTTATTATCCGCGTTGTTATTATTAGATTATTACTTCACTATCAAATCCTTTTCTTTCTTTCTTCGACACAACTGATGTAACTATTCTTCTAGTGAAAGCTCGGCTTTCGAAGTTCACTCGTATTTTTCCGCGTCCAATACGCTTTCGTGATACCGCCAGTTAACATTGCCAATACTGATGTATTGTACAGAAAATAATATTCGATTCAACCGACTCGTTAGCAGAGACTTGTTTACGAACGTTTTATTCTCTATTGTAGGAATTAAATAAAATATAACAATTGCATTTTTTATTGATTTGCCAAATTTTACGAAAACTATTGAGTAAACAGATATTGATTAATGATAATACTTAACAATGTACAGATAAATGTAGAAATATATGTCATAAAAATATATATTATCATAAAAGAACATATACATATGTGTATACATATATATACATATATACCATTATAATTATTATTTCGACAATTTATTTGTACGTATACAGCCAATTTTACTAGAAATAATATTATACTAAAAATGTTATTTTTATTTAATCCATGACACACACACACACACACGCACACGCACATAGTGGATAACAATAATTTATTCATGGAATCAAATCAACTTTCATAAGAACGCAACATGTGATTAATATTCATAAGTCAGATAACGCTGACAAAGCTTTAAATAAAGATATGCAAACAAATAATAAAACCCAGTTTTTGTATGCATCGCATATTATGCAAGAGATATTACCAACTAAAAATATAGTACGTTCGTATACATCCGGTACATGAAAATACACTAAGCTTATCGAAAGATATTACAGCAAAAGATTCTTAGCAAACCAGACGCCGATATTACATAATGATTCTATCGATTTTGGTAAAATACATATTTATTTAAATCTTAAAAAGATATTTAAAGATTAAAGTATGACTTTATTGGCCATTTATCACATTCCTACTTTACATTCAAAATAGATTTTCAAAATATTAATTGCTATTTGCATTGTTTTGGATAATTGAAATTGTTGAATTTTTGATATCCAAAGTAATTTAATAGAATGCGATTGTGTTATTTAAATATTTTGTATTAAATTTGTATTCAATATATATTCTTAGTATCAAAGTGACAAGTTAATAGTTAATATAAAAATAATACATTTTAAACTAATAAAGAGAAACAGGGTTACGAGCCAATAAATATATTTTAAAATATAAATTCTAAAGACAAGTAATTCTAAGAAAAAATAAATGAATAAGATATATATTGATTTAACATATTGTAAATGTTAATTTTATTTAACAATTTTCACAAACACACACACAATTTATTTACAAATTGTATTAATGTTACACTTTTTATATTAATATTTTTTACATAATGTTTATATTATTTTTAACATATTCATTTTGTTTTAAATCAGCACAAAAATTTTAATGAACTATTTGGGATTATGAAATGTGTTAACAAAAACTTTCCAACTATGGTACATACGTTCTGTTTCTCTTTCCTCTTTCATTAATCCACCTCGAATTTTCAATAGATGACGCTATTTCTTACTGTGTTCACTCATTTTCCTTTTGGCTCTCATGGCTGTACGCGAACGTGAACGAGAGAGAAAAGGTCAAGGCGCGGATGATGACGGCGAGCGCATGCTGTTCGCGAAATAACGTTGGACAAAACGAGTGCGGGCCGTCGAGTAGAACCGGGCGAATGTTTTCCCGGTTTGATTAAAATCAGAAATGATTTATTCCCGGGCTGTGACCCCTTCTCTCCACACCGCTCACGCCGACTGCGTTCTCCGGCACTAGATTCCTATTTCCATCCAGGGATCCGATTCCGACCTCGATCCTCTCGTCCCGCGACTGAATCTATTACCTGGAGTTTCTAGATCACAGCTCGGCAATCCCCGTTCCACCACTTCCGCCCTCTCGCCTTCCATCCGTTTTCGATGCACCCATCGTCGAACCATGGGTCAGTCGTATTTACTGGCCGTTTTGGGCTCTACTCGCCACCCCTCGCTACTACACGACGAATCGTTTCTCCGCGCTTCTCGTTTTTCTTCTTCCGATGCTCCCTTTTTTACCCTTTTTCCGTTTCGATGCTCCGCGATTTCTCATTTATACCTGTTGACAGGCTCGTTCGCGATAACGAGCCCGTAGCACAGTTATAGATTTTTCCAATCAAGTTGCTCTAATGCCGGTTCGATGACATCCGCATGCATCGAATAGCTTCTCGAATAGTTGATAGCAGTTTATTGCTACCGCCTGACAACGCACACGAATGGACTATTTTCTTGCTCACAAATTTATTTCGACGAGTCACAATGACACTTGCCATTTAACTCGTTCTATCTATAGAAATATATATTCAATTAACCAGAAGTCACCAGAAATTGTTGATTCTACATAATAATATTTGAACGCTAATTTTTCTTTCGAGCTGTCCGAAATTTACTTTCCCCATTACGTCGCCGTGATTCTCGCGAAGACACTTTACTATTTTACTACTTTAGAGTTCTAATCGGGATATTGTACAGAGAAGAAATTGAAAGGATTCATCCACGCTTTAATAATAAGCAACAGGCCACTTGCGATGTTGCTCGCGTTGCTCGAAGATTACTCCGAACTATCTCGCGTCACTATCGAAAGTTTCTCTGCTTTTGGTTTATGCAGCAGTGCACTCTATCATACGTTATCTCTGCTCTCGTCGTCTTCCCGGTATGCGAGAGGCTTTTGGCTTCGTGCATGCCTTATTCAACGTTTCGTTGGATATTTATGGAATTTAAATGTTTTTAAATCGATACACCGAGCCAAGCCTTAACGCGCGACCTGCTGCTTCCGCCCTTTACGACGTGGATAAGCGTCACTGTCTCCGATGCACTCGAGCGAACGCAGAGTATAAGAGATGGTAATGAGCTAATAGCTAGCACCACAATTGCCGTTATTAACACAAGCAACCATCGGAGTTAAGAAGTCTTGAATAAGTCAGTCTAATATCGCAGCTAAAATGAAGTACTCGTCCGTGTTCCGCATCACAAGCGAAGTAACCGAAAGTAATTAGTTGTGTGGTAAAATCATTCAAAAACCGTTTAACGTGACATTATCAGATTCATCAGATTGTTGCTCGTTAACCTTTTTAAATGATAATTTAATACCGAAAAAATGCCAGCGGAGTAACATAAACTGAAAGTGTACACTGGAAATATTCATAGAAATTAACGGAAAGAAAAAGAAAGCTTTTGCAGCATATTTGCATACGCCATATTTCGCACACGGCATCTTTTTTACAGAAAAATTCCAATCTTCGTGCCTTGCCTCCCTTTATGCAAACGACGTCTGTGCGAAACGCGCGTCTGTATAGTCCCTCTTTCCGCGAAATAAAGGAGCTTCGACGCTTTCCAGGATAGGTCCTAGATTCCCTTGGTATCGTACTTCTGGCACTAATCACCGCAGTTTCTTGTAACGTACATAGTCGACGAGAGTGTTCTTTATCATCGGGCTATTCTCTTGTAGGGACTCGTGGAATTTCGCCTAATTAACCACGTTTGCGACGGCTTCCGGGATAACCGAGCGTTTTATATCACTTGAGCGGAGGAAAAAAAGAGTATTCCCACCCTCTCGAAACAATGGTCCGCTTACGTATATGTTACCGCGAGTTACAAGTTCGTGTGCTTTAACAAGGTCCATGTTTAGACCGCTCGGTTAGAGTAAAGTCCCGCATCCATCGAATCGTACGACTATTAATTATTTTTACAAAATCGCCAGGCTATGTTCACTCTTTAAAAACAAGTTCGCTTGTGTCCGAGCAATCGACAAAAAAATATTATCGCGCGTTTTCTAGTAAATTATATACAATATATAAAACGTCAACGGGGTATAATCAATGGAACTCATCAATGGAACACAAACGATAATAGTATCTAATCTAATATCTAAAAAAAAAATAAAAGTGCACAAATCGAATTATAAGCATAAGAAAAAAAAATTACCATAAAGTAATAATTAGCAGTATTTGTTAAATAATATTGAGGTACAAATGCATTTTGAGTAATTTGATAATTTTTTCACTCTAAATTGCTAATTAATAATATTCGTATGATCATAAAAGATCATTAGTATCACTATAGATTAGAATAGTGTTCAGCAAAGCCTCGCGTGCTTCACTGTGGATTAAACAATCGTGTGAGCACCTGTTGATACGTTATCAAACTGATGCGATCTACGTCTGGACGTATCCGAAAAACAGTGACGAGTTTTACACTCGTCAGGTTTGTCTTCTGAAGTTCACGGTGGATTCGCGACAAAATCTATTTCCGGTACATTCACATGCTCCAGGGAACCGACAATTTTTCCATTTTCCCGTAGCAATCAAAGGTCGGGGTGCTTGCGACATTTGACCTTCGGCTTTTACATCCTTTCAACTATGCTGGCTCGTTCTCCCGGTGCGATTGTCGGTGATTTTGCGAACCCGATTGAGAGTCCATTCTTTCTCTTTTTCCGTCCTACGCCTCGTTGAGATGTTTCCATCCCTTTCGCCTGCCTGCTTTCAGCTTCCTTTCCTCGAATACACCGTTTCTTTTCAATAGATATTACGCCGTCCTGGCTCTCGATCGCGAAAACTGAGAAATTCAAAGCAACAATTCATGAGATTTTTCTACTGGTTGCCTTCGTGCTTCCGCTGCTCTAAACGAGCCCTTCCTCTCGAGCCTTTCTTATTTCTCCAGCTATTCTTTTTACTCATCTCCACACGGAAGACAGCAAACTACAACGAAACGACGTCAGCAAGGATTCTACGATTACGTGTCGTAAGTGAAAAAAGGAAATGACGGGAAATTATCCTCGTGTATTGCGCGGAAGATACGTTAATAATCGAGAATATCCTTGCCGATACGGCCAATACGAAAACGAGGGTTGGTCTCCCCAGGGCAAAGTCTTATTCACGCTTGATTACGTACAGCTACTCTGGCATAGATATACGGTCCTATAAAAGTACGTTGCAGCGACTCATTGGACAATTCATTAAACTGTCGCGTGTTAATACGGCTTGTCGCTGTTTCAATTATTGAAGCCTTGACAATGATATAAATCTAAATCACAAAGATTAAACGTTAGAAAAGATCCAAAAATTAAATAGATTTTATCGTTCGTATAAATAATTTCCGTGATGTTAATGATAATAACTTATAAAATAAATAAGTAACAGATATTAACATAGGATATTATATACATATAATATACAATATTATATCCTCTATGCAATATGTTATAAAAGATCGTTTAACATATTATAATATATCGAGATTATTTTGTTGCTTTTTTAGATACATGATTTCGAATTCCTTTCTTTCCTTTCAGAAAAGATATAGTTCTTTTAATGCTATGCAATTACGAATTAAATTTGCATAACGGAAGATGCATAATGGAAATTCATAGCGCGAATATTGTCGGCAATTGAACATCTACTGGGACCGATCGCACGCGATATTCCAGATTGTACCAATGGATCGATATAATGACCCGATAAATCCCCCT
Source organism: Cyphomyrmex costatus (assembly GCF_001594065.2). Classification (NCBI taxonomy): domain Eukaryota; kingdom Metazoa; phylum Arthropoda; class Insecta; order Hymenoptera; family Formicidae; genus Cyphomyrmex; species Cyphomyrmex costatus. The sequence continues at coordinate 1,933,472 of NW_017279267.1, read as the reverse complement.
ACGCGTCAACGCATTAGAGCATATCCATAATGCGCTTCGCGATCTATTGACTCGTGCACGCATAATGGCCTATGCGCGCGCCCAATGCGTGCGACGAAGGATACCTACTCGCATGGGTGCATTAATGCCTGAAACGTCTTAGGATAATCTACATCAAGACCGTGTGGTGATGCAGCTGCAGCAGACGTCTGACCTGACCATTGTTTTCATCTTAAGAGAGTCGCGATCGATAATTAATTGCTCCTTCCGGCGTTAAACAGCCTGACCTGACGTTGTATTTCGTAACGCCTGCATCCGTACGTGGACGCGCAAGATATTACGAGCTTATTAGCTATATCCGAGATTATACGAGCAATAAAATTCAATAATGGAAGATATGATATACTCGTATATGTACAATATATAAGCATGCATTTCCGATACAATGCACTACATATTTATATCATGAATTATTTGTGACATATTATTTGAAATGTTATAAGTTTGCAAAATAATTCATAAGAAGTACTTTTTCTTACAATAATCAGTAATAAATACAAGCAATCGAGTTTTGCATCATAAATTTTGCGCTACACATTGTTTTAGAAGAACATTAAATTGAAAAATAACAAGGACTCTTTATATAAATAATAATCAATAACAATAAAAGGGCGAAGTAAGAGTCAAATTACGATTAAAATTACGGAAATGTTGACATATTTAATTTGTAACCAGTTTCGACTCTGAATAGAGTCCTCCTCAGACTTATAAATTTGTTTGATGGATAAAATTATTAAAGTAATATATATGGTTACATCGTAATTACATCATTATTTAAGTAGAATTTAAGTAGATTTCTTTTTGTAATCATATTTTTTAATAAATTTGTTATAATTCTTAGTTTAAAATTAAATATGTCAACATTTCCATAATTTTAATCGTAATTTGACTCTTACTTCGCCCTTTTATTGTTATTGATTATTATTTAAAAGAACATTTTTCTTACATATGGTAATTATAATTAGTTTCGTCTAATTCTTCTCTATACTAAATATACATTCAATCCTAATTCGTATTTGCTTCGAAATTTCCTTAACTGATATTCGCAACGTAGGTACTTTAAATTAATTCGTCTTTGCTTAAAGTTAATTAAAACATTTTTCAACATTTTTTTATAACGTAATTAAAGGAAATATTTGGATCCATTGGATCTGGAAATACTGAATAAATAGAAAAATAAATTAAAAATAAATAAACGATTATCGCTTGTGATATAGAAGATTAAAGCCATATGAATGTATCAATATTGCCGTTACGATCTCTCACAAGGCGAATATTCCCAGATTAATAATCACGAAGTCGAGCGGTAACGATCGAAACTAAAAAAATAGATTTGCGCTCATAGAGCTCATTAACGGATGTCGGTGAATTTATACCATTTTGAATCAGCGACGAGTCATGCGCGTTCCTTGAATTACAGTCCCGAACTAATTTTGATTCCATTCACTTTATTCGCAATGCTAATTATCAAGGATAATGAAGAACAAATTAATTAATCAATAAATTCCCGTTATCCCCGCCGATTCGCCTCCGGGCGGGCGCGTTACTACCGCGAGCGACGTGCATCGATCTCGAATACGATCGACACCGGAGAGTCTGGAGGGCAAGTTTTTCACACCCGAGTAATTTCGACCGCTCACGAACAGAGAGCGGGTTCCGGTGTACATACGCGACTTTTATTGCTAATACAATCCGGCAGGCTGATCGAGGAACATCGAGGATGGGTCCGCGTGGTAAAGAAAAGCAGAAAAAGGATCAATGTCGATCGTATATACGGACGACGGATGCAATACGCGACGAATTAAATCGAAAGGGCGACTGAGAACGGACGTTAAGGCAGAAGAACTATTCGTCACGAGAGGTGCACGCGGTAAAATGCGCTCATGGAATTGCAGAGGGGAAAGGGTACAGGTATATATTCGGGGATGCAATCGTAGTTTTATGCAACGATCGTTAATCAATCAGCGTCTACGGTGGACCACAAAGTCGATGCTGGTCCTCGCGACCGAAAGAGTGAGAGTAATATAGGAGAGAGGAAAGAGGGCAACGACGATAAATATCCTTTTTGTTGGCGTCCTCATGGCGTCCCGCTGGACGCTTAGCGGTCAGTTTCCAAGTAATGCGCATCGAGAAAAAAACTTTCGTAGCAGTTCAGTTGCAAGAATTCTTCTTCTATGTTTCATGCACATATTTTATTTTCGAGACCTCTCTTATACATACAGAAAGAAAGGGAGGAAAACGCATATCGCAATAAATACATATACCGTGCGCATTAATTATTAATATCCGGCTATAGACTGGATAAAAGCAAAGACTGTGATAATAACGCTATCAAAACGCGGGCAATGTAAATTTTATTTTTGTATTCATTCCATTTCCATATTCAATGCATTACAGTGCAGTCAGGCCAACCCGCCTGATTCAACAAATGATTGCATTCCGCGTCAGAGCCAGACCTTTTCGATCTATCCCAAATTTCGCGCGAATAATTGCATTATTCTCGCGTGGCATCCAATAGTGAGCAAAATGTACCATTTAATCGCTGTTGGATGCTAATTATACGCTTCGATCTCGAGTAATTCTACGTACACTCAATACCAAGTTGTCGATTATACAATCCGATAATATTCCCTTTGAGCGTTTCGAATGTTGTCTTCAAAGGACTTTTTTTTAATCACTAATCAAAAAAGTGCGAAGAACCAATTTCTGCTGTTCTTTCTCTGAGGGATGTTCATTATTGATATAACTTACCCTAATTCACGTTACCCCTGTGTCATCACCCTCAGTAACTTTCCGCTTTAATGACGACGTTAATAAGGTGACCCAACATATGCCAAGGAACGTTCACCATTAGTATGAAAGCGAACTAGTATCCGAACTTAATTACTTACTTTCAGAAGCTTAAATTGTAATCATCTAACTGCTTACTCACCTGAAACAAGAAAAGATTGAAAGATTAATCGACTTACTATGTGAAAGATAAAGTTTGTTTAACAGAAGATGACTTAAAAATGTAAAAAAGGAGACAGAAAATTGTAAAACAGAATAAATGAGCATTTTACGTAATTATATATCATTTTCTTACTTCAAAAGTGACATAATTGGAAAAAATGTGAATTTTGAGTTATTACCATAAATGAGTTAGGTAAAGATTATTCTATCAATTATCAAAAGGAAACTAAATCAACTTCAAAGTCCGTCCGCCAAATGCACTTGTGTGGTTCTCAAAGAAATTATAATACTTTGTATGAAAGTGACACATTTAGAGTTATCATTTTCTAAATAAAATAAAAATTTCTATATAGAGAAATTTAGAGTTATGACAGTTTTGATAATGGAAGTTTATGGAAGAAATTGTTTTATTTTAAATTAGATTATTTTTTATGATCAAGATACATATAACACTTCAAGTCATGTGTTACTTTTGACAAATTATGTGGATTTCTTTTAATTATTTGATATAGAATATCAAATTCATAAAAAAAATGATTTTTTAAGGTTGTCAAACAAAAATGACAAAAAATAACATTTGAATATGTTTTTAAGAGTATAATATTTTTGCTAATTATTTGATTGCACTATAAAAAGTTCAGTGTTTAAAATGTTTACATTTAAAACAAACATTTAATAAAAAATATTTCAATTAAATGTTTTAGTGTTTTAAATTCAAATACGTAATTTTTTCTTGTTTATTGAAAGAGTTTTAAACTATAATATCTGTAAGTGTTTAAAAAACAAAGACAAGAATAAAAAATTTTAACATCTTAAAATTAAACATTTATTTTTTGAGTGTAATCTCATGTAGTCTCTATACATTCGACTTCTTTTGACAAATTCCAAAATGTCACACACACATACACATTGACGTAGTCAATTTTCTTAAATTTATTCCGTAAAAAACATATTTGACGCCTGAATTACCACATTATATTCACTTCTTAGTTTCTAACCGTAATGTTTCTCAGCGATAACTGCGACATTTAATTTTCTTTCCAACGTAGGACGTGGTTATTGTATTTTAATTCGAATTAGTCTAGCTGTATAAACGCGACAGCACGAAAAGCGGTGCTGGCACGATATCCTATCAGCGCAGGCTTAATAGCGTTGATATTAACTAAGCAAACGGCCGAATAGAGCCATATCAGTCCTGGACGCGTGTGTGACACGGGTACGTTGTGCATAGTCGTGCACGCATTAAAGTTAGCAGGACGGAGCGTACAACGTAACATATTACTTGATGGAAGGCGCAACGTTAAGCATGGTCTATTATTAATTAATATTATGTCTATTATGCTCCGTAATTACAAATATTGTTAATCCTTAAATAAATTAATCTGTCGAATAGAAAAACGTTCGAAGATGCTGTCACACATGACACTTTAACGTTTCAAAGAAAAATAATAATGTTGCGTAATAATATTACTGCTACGATGTTGAATATAATAATTTATATACGGAAAAACGATTTAAAAAATATTTAAAAGTTTAGTTACATAGTTGAAAATTACTTTGTTGGACCATTAAAATATAATATTAATGTAGAAAATTTAAGCATAAACAATATAATGTAAAAAATTTTAATATTTTAATTTAATTTAATTATAGTAACTAACTTGAACTGGTTATACCTAATTATTTTCATAATCTAAGAAAGATATCTAGGTAGATATAATTAAGGATTGAATGCACCTTAAGATTAATAATGAAGTAATCGATGTAATATTAATATTTGTATAAAAAGTATTTATATGTATATGGCATATATGTTTATCAAACAAAAGTAAAAAATTTCTTTTTAACGTCTGAAATTATTCGATAGCTTTTTGCGTATCGCGTTAAAAATTCCAGATCTTTTGTTTGTTCCATTCAGTAACATAAAAGATAAAGACATTTTGTTGGCGACCGTTTCCCATGAGACATGGAATTCACATCAAAAAGCGAAATCCGGATCGGTTTTTTAACAAACTCGTTGCACTGAACGGGAAACAGCTCATTGACTTTCTTTCATTGCGTAGCGTTATATGTGAAAGTGACTTTACGATATTCATATCCTTTTAAATCACGCTATGTCAATGGCAGAAAAGCGATGTCAAGATATGATTTAGCTACAAGCCAATTTTTATGAAAAAACGGTAAATTTTCTTCGCTGTATGGAAAAAATATGAAATATAGAATAAATCAAGCGATACACAGAAAACGATGAAAATCAACAAGCAAGAAAATTGTATATGAATAGCATATTTTTAACGAATATTTTATATATATCATATGTTTAATTTTGTAATTATGTTTCGTTTAATTAAAACATGCATCGTTTTATATGACTTTATGAATTATTTTACTAACTTTAAGAACAATGATATTGAGTAAACAAAATTTCACTTATAAAAATAATCTATCCTGAGAATCGCAATTTTATCGTGACTATGGAAATGAATGCGCAATACAATAATAAAGATAGGAGAGGCTTGAATTCCAGATGAGACAATTTTACTTTGTATACCTCTCTTAAATATGAAATCGACGCGAAGGATTCCGAGTCGAATAGAGAAAGAAAAAAGATCGATTTTACGCTGCTCGTAAATCGTCGATGAATAATCCTGACGCGTTTGACGGGACGGCATTGGTTGCGCAGCAACGGTAGTCACGATTAAAAAATCGCAGGTAGAATGAAAGCACCGATCGGTAAAAAGTAGATGGTAAATTTATTCACACATTTGCTTGTTTGCAGTTGGACAGCAATTAGCGTATTCCTTCTCTTTATCTTTTCCGTCTCGTTTAAGCCGCTATATTATATAATAAATTGCAACGAAAGAACGTTTCAATGATCGTTTGTTATTATATTATTTTTTCCACTTTTGTTATCCTTCGTTTTATTATTCATCGATAAATTGAAAATATCCCCTTCGTCGCGTCTTGAAAGACGTAGCGAATGGAATGAAGAAGAAAGTAATTCCGTAATGGCAAATTTGTGTTTTCCTCTTTCTGATAGTTGCTGCAGCTTTCACAAGGTCGATAATAACGGTGCAATTGCGCTTGGAAATATCCATTTAAATACTGCCATCGTCGTACCTTAAAATCCCATCCCTTCACTACGCGTATTGCCTCGCTTTAATAAGGTATTTTAATTGGTGGTTGTATATTACGTCTGATCTGCTTGTGCGTTCTTTGTTGCGATGTGATACGGACCTTTATTCCTCCCCGATAAAAGGACACAAGTTCCTAAGAAAGAAAGAAACGGAGAGAAAGAGAGACAGCGCGGACACCGCCTTTAAACTCGACTACCTAACCGTAATGCTCGCTACCGTATACAACACCGAGAAAAGACACCGCTTGGTTTCCTACGCGCCGGTGACCGAGGGTCAATCGGATACCAGTTGGGTTCTGTGTTTCGAGTGCCTCGCGCCCGATTAATTACACATTGGCCAAGATTTATCGGGCCGGGAAAGAGCGAGAAACCGCGACCAAGACTGTATTCTGGTCATCATTCTTTGTTGTAGTAATTACCTGGTACTTGATTACTAATTGCTTCTACTTACTGATTTGTTGTTAGATGACCGATCTGAGAATCGTCTAATCGATGACAATACTTCAACCGTACTTCAATGTGATATTGGCCTTATTAATAATAGCAAGAACACTCACTTACACTATGCTATGATTTTACAGAATAAAAGCTGATTATTTTTAATTATGAAATAATGTATTGAATAATTGCCTGTGTATCTAATTAATAAGCAAATTAAAATTAAATTTTATTTTTTCCAGTAAAAATGCGTTTAATATAAACATGTTGTAAAGGAATGAAAACAGATCGATATTCATCTGTGTAATAATTTTTGTTTTATGAGAAATTAATTCTTCGGGGAATTGATGACTGATACTTTTCGATATTGCCACTGCGGCTCTTAATTAATATTGCCATTAACCAAATTAAATAATATACATAGCTAATATTAAATTTACATACGTCGCGACGTGAAAGGATAAACTTGTCCATCGTCAATAACGTAATAAATGTATCACGCCGTTTCGCGCATCGGCCTAATTAATACTCTCCCGGAAATTATAATTACTAACGGAAAATCCTATCTCGAAATATCAACGGGAATGACAGCGGTTCGTTTTGTTGACGAATTTTGCCCATCCCTCCATCGCGGTTCTAGTAAATAATGCAGGCTTTGAAAGTAATCCCCGGGGGGGCTGAAACTTTCCAAAATGAAGTTCGAAAGCCACGCCATAGGACTGCGGCTGCAGGGGCGCATATTTGAGTAGCCATTAACGGCTTTGGCTTGCTTGCTTGTTAGCCGATAAAAGTTTTCGCCGTGTCTCTTTCCGATCATCTATCGTTCTCTCTCTTCTCCTTCGTGTAAAAATATTTGATCTTACAAATTTCGAGTAACAGATCTAACTTTGAACATTACAATCTCTTTATTAAAAAAATGATACTAATGATGAATAGGTAGATATACGGCACACGCGTAATAACTAAGAAAGACAAACTCAAAATTAAATCTTTTATATTTATAAGTAATGTATCAATTGGTATTCCTATACATGTGGAATTAGATGATATTAATCCAAATAATGATTATAATAAATAAAAGATGTTTGCGTGTGACTCATAATTATAAAATTATACCAGCCACCAAAGTAGCAAGTAGTGCAAGATTTCTGTTACCCATGATCTCACGCAAGTCGAAGGAACGTCAACTTCTGAAGCAATATATTATCACGACCGTGTCCTTTCGGTAGTTCCGCAGGGAATCGACTGAATATCAATAATTATGAAATATAGGCTGCCTGTCACACGCCAGCCTCTCTCGACCCTGCACCGCCGTTCCGTTTCGATCCATCCTCCAGAGCTCGTCGGGAGGGGCGTAAACGCGTTAAATTATAACAAAGAGGAAAAGAGACGAAGGGCGAAATATAATAGAGGACAGCGGGTCGCGCGCTGTGCATTACCGATCAGCCAGCCCTTAATGGAATGTGACAGGTTTTAACACGCGACCACACCGCCTCCGTACCGCGGCATATGAATTTTCGCACACTGGATTTGTGCGGTAAACTGGCGAATGCTTTACCGGAGCTTGCAGAAAAAATACATGCACATACATGCACGCCCCGCATATCGTTACGCGCATCATGGACGAAAAATAATACTATTATTGTGGCTTCGCGCGCTCTCTCGCCGCAATATTAAAATAATACCGGACGGAATATAAACCAAGCGGATATTGTCATTATTGTAACGTCATCAATCTCTCTTTTGAAACGCCGCAAAATCCGTACATGAGCATATCGTATTATTGTAATAATATATTTACGGGAAAGGGAAACTTTTCTATGGAAGACTTCGAATTTTGCCGGATGGTTAAATTGCACGATAGTTGTAAATCTGATTTTCACGTATATGGAAAAAAAAAAAACTGAGGCTTTCGCCATTGTCTGATTGTGAGCGTCATGGATATACTCCATATATCATAGCCTTCGGTTCCAGTGGTGATTATTTCATTCTACGTAGAAATGAGAGCTTGATCGCAAATTGTATTAAACTTTCGCTATTAAAATTAGAATTTCTAGTGATTAAAATCTAGAACAGCCATTCTATTATGTGTCTGTGCTTGCATTCAGCGAGTATCTCGTCCTGGATTTAACCGGAACAGAACACGTTGTAACTGTCCTTGAATCAACTTTGATTATGACATGGATTAACAACTGCCAGCGATGCCCCTGAGCATTCTGCCGAGTTTACTTAGATTACTATCTCGTGCAATTTCTCCGTTGGATGCAAAGGATGCTCTTGAGATGTGCACGCACTTCGCTTTAATCTTCTTCAAAAAGTCACAAATTACACCTTGCATATTAAATTTTATTACGAGAAAATTCGCGAAGTGCCTCGCTTTGTCTTTAATATCGACCGAGACGGAGCGGCACAAACAGGAGGAAGTAATAACGTCGGCACACTCGATATCAAGATCGAAGTACGAACTCAACGGACCGGGATATCGGGTGCCTTCGTCGCGATCAATCTCCCGCTTAAAATCGCAAAAATAAACGGTCGTGCCCGCCCGTAGCGGGTAAGGTATTGGTTTTCGATTTTGTTTTTCCTTCAACATCAGGAATGCGTGCTGCCAAGTTAGGTAAATTGGCTGCAGCAAATTAACGGTCTTATCACGTTTGCGCATTTCTTTGAACGAAGTAATAATTTAAACATTTTGTAACGAAGAACGTTACATCATCGTGAGAATTACAACAAAAATGGCATGCTGATCTAATACGCAAAACTTATTATAAATAAATTTAATAAAACATTGTCATTGGTAATTTAATTAAGTATAATATTAAATTTTTAATTTTTTTAAGCATTGCCATTCATCGGATCAAAAATAATGTAGACTACTTTTTGATGAAAAAAGTAATGAAAAATTTTTAGGTATTAAAATAGTAATAAAAAATGATACCTTTAATTAAATTTTTAGAATAATTAAGGCTATTTAAATAAAAAAAAATCGACTCTCTTATTTTCCTGGTCTCCATCTTCAGATAATCTAAGATATAAAATTCTTTTCATAGCATTGTTTGAAAGTTTATAATAAAGAAAAAACAAGGTGATCGATAGAAGATGCAAGTACACACCTCTGGTGCAGTTATATTAAATAAAATAAACATAATGTTTTTTTATTAAAAATAACAAACTCAACGATCAAACAAAATGAAAATTAAAAATATTTTCTATATAAAGCAAAAGAATAAATACATTCATCGATAAAAAAAATAGATAATATTTTTTAAAATGCAAAGAAAAACATTTTCTGTGAAATTGTGCAAAAAATAAGTCTAGTCATTAAAAGTCATGTTGCCTTTTAGTTACATATCTATCTGGAAGCTAAAGATAAAGTGAACGAGCAATTGTCAAATAAGCCATCAAAAATACAACGTTCATGTTTCATAAATTGCACGTCAGAAAAAAAGATGAATAGTGACTTGTATTAAACATCAGTGACTTTTTAGTGACATAAAAAAAAGTGCTGGATGACTGAAAATTTCTCACTTATTTTTTTCATAGACATATATAAATTTCAAAACATTTTGTCGATTTTGATCTAACAGTATTATTTATAATTATAAAAAATACATTTTATACATTTTATAGATGGAAGCTATCAACCGTTCAGAAAATACTTCATCACGACGTTGAAATTCTAGAATAGTGAGCGAGCTATCAAATACTACAAATCGCGGAAGTCGTCCAATGTCCTAATGTGGCTAGACGATTGGTCGAATTGCGGTTCCACACGGGTCGGCGAATCGCTAGACACACATGCGGTCGTAGCCGACGGCAGAATAGAGCAAGGGTGCGTACAAACCACTCACGAAGCCTCGTCTCTCGTGGCCCCTTTCGGACGTGCAACGTGCATACGGTCCAATGAATCATTTCCTCCTTCCGCCTTTCGTCGCCTTCGTCCTTCCTGCAACCGTATTACGTTCCAACCGGCACGCCATGCGGTCGCGCCGCGATGAAAGCCGTTCCGACCGACGGTGGCGATGCGAGCAAAACGAGCAAACGTACGTGGTCACGAGTACCACGACAGTGGCAGATTAACGGGCTCGGACATCGTAAAAGTGCAATCACTATATTCCTGCTCTATCATCTCGCACGTGAATTAATTTGGTGCACGTATCTGTTTGCGAGCCCCGCTGTGTCGTAGAAATTTCGTCGGGTTGAACGACGGAAACGTAATCGCATACGTATTTACTGCAATACAGCGTATTTTTTCCGCGACTGCCATACAAACAGTACAAATCGATCTTATTGCTAGATGGGTGCTCCATCCAGATAAGTTTGCATCGCCATCGATTTTCGCTTCTCGTTGCGATTGAACTCCGCAGGGGAACTCTCGCAAGTCCTTGATTTTCAATTATAATTTTCAAATATCGAGCATAAATAATATTTCATTTCTAGTAACTTTGACTTCCAAGTACACTACAAGTCTTTTACGTATAATTTATGAGATAGTGTATTAAATGTAATTAAAAATATTTTTCGTAACTTTGAAGAGGAAATTACGATTCCCTTTCCTCCGTTATTTTTCAAAAATATTTTTACTCATTAGCGTCAGGCTATTAAGCATTTTCTTGCATCATATTTTCATTAATATTATCCTTTAAGTGCTGTCGACACGATCGGGCTGAGAGAGCAGAAGGGGCGGACAATTACGACGTACATTGCTCGAGAAGCTCGACGGCCTAATCTTCGCATTAACCACAGCCGTGGTAATGAGAAAACTAAACGTACGTTGACCCCTATTCACGCAGCATGTTAACACACGTGGTCGCCATAAAAGCAGAGTTACTTGGAACGTCGTGCATGCGAAATTAAGCTATCGTACAAGCAAAGCTTCACCCCAATGTTCCTTATATCTACTATAAATTTGTATTACGATATTAAAAAAAAAAAAAAAA
>NW_017279267.1:1844983-1921898 GCF_001594065.2 Cyphomyrmex costatus | reverse complement strand
TAAAAAAAAAAAAAAAAAAAGATTTACGAAAAAAAAAAAAAAAAGAGTAGCAAAAATAGTAAAGAAAACGACGACGCCTGTCATACGTAGGCGACGCGGAAGAAGCCGGAAAGCGAAGGCCAAAATGGATTTCAGCGGACGCATTGTGCGTAGCACGATGAAAGGAAAATCGCCAAGTGTATAACTGCATTTATTCCGCGCTGTTGTGTTCTACGCATGGCGGTAATCGACCGTGTCGGTCTCATTCTCGTGAAACGACGTTTCACCGTCGGATGTTATACCAGCAGCGGCAAAAGCCATCATCCGGCATTGGTCCAACTCCTTCCTTCACAAATGTCAAATATCATATGGTTAGCTATGCACCTTGTAAATCATTAGATACAAAATTGCGTTATTAAAAAAAAATGTTTTACTATTTTATGGAAAAAAGTGCACCACTTGACCACAATATAAAATTAACTCACGAAATATTATTTGTTCAATTACATTTGTTCTAGCGAATGTCGCTTGCAAAGACCTTTGTGTGTTTGCAGCATAATTTTGTGTAATAAAAATTAATTTTTTAGAAGATAAAAAAATAGATAGGAATATAAAAAGAAATCGCGAAATTTCTAATAATTTTTAGTTACTATATAGAATGCAAAGTAAAAAGTAATGCTTTTCGTGCTTTTATAAAGATTAAAAAAATATAATTATTAAAAGGAAATATGCGAAGTAAAAGGAATTTTATCATTAAAATAAATTGCAACATAATATTATATATGATATTACCGCGGTAGTTGTTGCTTCGTGCTTCCTTCTTCTAGTTATTGTTTAGCAATTGTACGGTCGTAAAATATTCTAATATTTGATAATATTATATAATTATTAATGTTGATTAAAAGTGACAATGGCAAAGTACGATTAACAATAGCACTAGTTCCATTGATTTCAATCAAATATTAACGTGACATGCTTCGTTAACCTCATAATTTTCTAATTTACCCTGATTGTAATGCAGACGACCCTAAGCGTGTTATAGAATAATTTAGTTGCCTCCTACGGCCTGTAATAAGCCGCGTACCTCAATACGTATGTAGACGCGAGCATGTAGTCGTTGTACTACTCAAGGTGTATTCCTCGTGAGAACGAGAATATTACAGCGAACACGACGGAATTTCGTTCAAGATTACGTCTTCGATTAATTGACCTCTGCTAACGAAGGGATTAATATCCGATAAGACAGTATACAGGAACTATCTCTTTGGACGGAGCACCTCCCGATGAAACCTCGACGGATCGCTGAGCGAGACACCGAAAGACCAATTAATTCGCGTTTCGCGGGGAGGTCGATTACTCCTATAAAGACTTTAGGGGCGGGAAAAGCCGACCGTCCTACCCTAATTGGCCAATTTTCGCCGCTTAACATCCAATTTATTACTATCTTCCAGATCTCTCGGAGACGTCGGAGGTAGTAAGAGAGGAGCAAGGCGAAAACCTCTTTCGAGGGTATAATCCGATCATTAAGTCGATAGGTTGTGATGTGGATGAAGAGAGCGGCAGGTAGTTCGGCCATGGATAAGATGGGGAGATGGAGGATGAGGCCGCTAATTAAAATTATTTGGTGGGTAATCCGTCCTCCTTCTTCCTGTCGACCACGACCGACCGAAGATTTTTGATACTTGTTCCACGAAAGTTACCATCATCTCCATGATATTAATTTATTTTACAATGCATCGTTCCTTTACTTCAAAAGTGACATAACCCAAAAAATAAAATTATTCAAAAAAGGAGAAAAACTATTTTTTAATTTAACAAAGAGTTATCAACTAATCAGATAATATTATAGTAAAAAAATACACTCTTAGAAACATTAAATGTAATTTTTTTATTATTGATAATTTTTATCAATAATAAATAAATCCAGAATGATTGATAAAAAATTACGTAACTCGAAATATCACTAACAGTAGATTAACTAAAATGACATTAAACTCAAAGTAAAATAATTTCTTCTTCAAACTTTAGTCACTAAAATTATCTTAACTCTAAATATTCTCTGAAGACGTTTTTATTTACAAAAATAACAAAATGTCACTCTTGTAGAAGATAAAACAATATCTTTGAAAACCTTAAGAATGACACGAGTGTTGTTGTCGAATTGTACAGTTAAGTTAATTTTGATGATTGATAGAATAATTTATGTCTCTAACTCATTTTTCATAGAAATAACATTTTTGAATTCATTTTTGAAGTAAAGGAACGATACCATCTAAGACGTTATAATATTAGAAATATTTTTACAATATATACATTAAGGCAATATTACGTTTATCGACTACAAAACTAAAATAACTATGGATCAAAGATAATTGTTCCTATTGTTTTATTGTAATTAGTATAAATAATTAAACACACAGCAGATGGCTGCTGTTATTTAGTTAAAAGCGCGTCGAATATTATTAACTGAGACGATTTATTATTAACAGAGTTGGAAAGAGATATGATAACAACTGTGAGATACTTATACAATAAGAGGCAGATGGCAACTAACGAGCACACTAATCCCGACTCAATCCTCTCTAAATGTCGCACGGTGTAGAAAGTTTGATGCTTTCGACGGGGTTTACATGCTCGATATTTAGCAGCAACGATAGGGTGATCGTTCTTCTGTGCAAAAGCTCGGATAATCTTCCTAATTGGAGCCGGATCATAACAGTCTTTTTATAGTAGAATTAGTAATTGCGCACGCGCACGTGCAAATTTATGTATCTATAATGTCTATCCCCATCCCCTACATTTCTGAAACGCTTTAAAATAATGACAAACTACAAAATATCTATTTGATTATTTTGAGAAGCTGCTTGTAATCGATGCAGTTCTTTGAAATGATCGAATATGCAGTTTTTCATAATTTTAAACTGTTTCCGAAAAGTAAGAAGAGACTTTGTAGACACTCTGCGTAATAACGTACTACGCGTACTACGAATTTATTCACGTATGTACATTGAATTGTTACCACTTTCAACACTCATAATTGAATGAGTACAAACTTTACAAAACACATAGTAGCAAGAAAGAACAATCGTTACTACAGATATCTATTTTATGATCTTGTTATGACGAACAGGACTTACACAAATATTAATATTCAATTTATCGGTGAACTGTAACATAAACGCTTAAAAAGATATCGACAGATAATGATAACATCGTTGATATCTTTGTCAAACATTATCAATTGCAAGCGTACGATAAAGTAATGCTATCAGGCGTGCAACGTACGATCGTTGTGTTGCCTAAAGAAACAGTTTACGTTATCACTCAGTAAATTTGATTCGTGCAACGTCTCGTTACTCGCATCGTCGAAAATATGGTCAGTACAATCCACTGTGCGCCGTTCGTATTTTGATCACAAGGTAATTCTAACAAGTATGTGTGAATACGATGGGCACGACGTAGCAGATCTCGAAGATATTACCGTATGGTTTGGTAAAGGAATTGGATTTCACGTAATGCCCGGACACACCAGGGAGAACCCTGACGATAGAGTGAGATAGTTGATGAGACAGGACGGAAGGTAACAAGGGACGAAGTTGACCTAATCCAATTCGATGCGAGTTCTCGCCCACTTGATATCGCATAACAAGGGTTGGATGGCGGAACAATTTGAATACGGAATAAGATTATCGTTAGGGCAATTAATTAATGCAATCCAAGTATCCAGGTATTTGCTGGAGGCGTGCCGTCGTAAGGATTATTTCAGGCTTACAAATTGGCGGTCGAAAGACGCTGTTATGCAACTATCGTATAATATGTAATAAATATAATTTCTCCAGATTAATGAGAAAATATATTTAACTCTAGAATGTTATTGCTATTAAGTGGTACAGCATTGTTATTGATGCGTAAAATAATATTACGTAATTACTATCTATTTTCTAATTAACTCTTAATTAATGTAACACATGGTTTCATGCATTTCACATTTTTAGTGACAAAATATTTATAATCTACATGTCTTTTACAAGCACAAGTAACCTAATAATTAATTTAAAAGGAAAAAAAGGAGTACGTTATCAAATTTAATCTTGAAATGATGATAGAGTATATACATTCTCTCTAAATTCATTAGAGTGGATTCTCACGCTAGAGAGTGAAAATTGAGCCAGTCTTGAAAAAGAGTGGCTCAATTTTCAATCTTTAAGAATGACGTGTCACTCTTCACAGCGCGTGAGATTTATTCTAAAAGTTTTTAGAGAGTTACGAAAAGAATCTGAGAAATTCATTATAAAACGTTTCTACTACATACTTACGGGCAAGAGAAAATTGTTTTAAAAAAATGTAAAAAGGCGTGAGAGACAATCATTTATCATGGAAACCAAGTCAATCTTCATGTAAAATTATGCCATTATGTCAATGGCGCGCCATTTTTTTCGATGAAATCCAATTTGCCGAGGGTGGCGGGTTATAATTCATCTTACGCGACAGTGGCCGTTGTCTCAATTTCTCAAAACAGCAACATCCATCTTCGCGGCGAGGAACTCCTTGTTCGCGCTACGTGTATTCACCTTGCGTGACTAACTCCACCGCTGCGGTCCAACATAATCGCTCTGGAAGTCGTGAGTAATGTGCAAACTTCCATTAAGTCATTGCGTCATAAGGGCCCCGAGTTCTACGTTGAAAAGTAACAAGGAGTAACGTCATCGTCGAGGTATACCGGGAGAAAAAGTTTCTCTTGCCGATATTTCCTTAATATCGTTCGTTCGTGCGTCGGAAATTTACTGGAAACTCACATCATCGAAACTTACAATGTGCAAGCAATAATTTTAACCAAACTCGACTTCAATTATGCAAGAAAACTTAATGGAGCAACGTTCGATAAAAATTACAATGGACTTCTGTACTGCCTTATCTTTCATGTATATGTAGGTGGTATCATAATGTTTATCTTAAACGAATTGCATCAAGGCTATTATAACGTGCTACAACGTGCAACTTGAACGTGCAGTCAGTCACGCGAGACAGTTTCACCTATTTGCTCTGTTCATCGACGCACTGTACTTAACGTATAAACGTCATAGTTATCACGCGAGAAGTATTACATGATTACTAACTCGTTGCAATCATTCTGGTCTTCGAGGAATTTCATCACAGACTACTCTTATTATTTTAAAATATTCGAGGCGATGTACATCAGTCTTATGAAGATATTATATTAGACAAGTGACGTTAAGAGAAGCTAAGATGGAATGTGTATTAACATAAGTGCGTGCACATCTAACCGTGAATAACATTAAATTTCCTTTATGAAGATTCTGTTCTATCCGTACTCGCTGTTAATAACGCAGTGTCATCGCATTTTACGTAACCGTACACGAGCAAGAGGAGGTAAGCATGCTTATACGGGGAAACTTTCCGCTCAGGCGGACGCGCAACAATGATGCAGTCAGTCACGCGGCGGAAGCGGCTGTCATATACACGTCGCTGATGCATCGTCGTTACGACGCTCTTCACCTCCGTGGATCTGCAACGTGCATACTGCGCGAGCATCGCGGGTGCGCCGTGTATTGTTTCTCAGAGCGCTCTCACCGCGAGAAACCGTGGCCTTATCTGCGGGCCTAACCCCCTCATTATCCTTACATTTATTATCCGCCGACTTAAGGACTTTCCGATGCGATCGACACGCGCGGAGAAACGCAGAAAAACCGGGTAGTATCTGCGCTGCCACGGCTTGTTAACATTCTTCACGCTGTAGGCGCGGGTCGCGTCCTTCGCTCGGGTCCTTCGAAAGGGTTCCGTAGAGTCCACGTTGTCGCCGCCACGATTACCTTCGAAAGCAAGCTGATGGGAACGAGGCTGCAACACGCGAAGACGAAAAAGCGACTCTATATATACAGTACCGTATAGATCGTAGGTACATTCGGTTATATATTTTCTCATCCGTAGCACGGCTCCAGAACGAAGACTTTATCGCGAATGGGGAATTTATGTTCGCGGTATAGAGGTACACGTCAGAGGTGGGCGCATCAAATACGCAATATGAGTAAAAAATCTATTTTTATCGATGACGTCGGATGCGACACGAGCATTATTTAATGTTACAAAAGTTCTTTCTTTCATTGTAATGACTGTTTAAAGTTAATTTTTGATTATAGCCGCAAGTGATGTACTCACGCAACTTCTGTCACTGATAAAAGATGATACCGGCACAATTCTCTCTACCGTATAATATAACAGAACACGGAAATCTGTCATAAAGAAAAATGCATTTGCTTTTCACTTTAACGTTCAACATTTTATCCGATCAAATCTGACGAGTCGTCTCGCTACTTAAGCACGATTTATCATTTCGTTTTACCTATATATTTCGGGTAGCAAGCTGTGTTCTTTGCATGTCAGTTGTGATTGGCGACAAAACGAAAAATCGATCATTCCACGACCGGACAATTCGCTAGAGGCGCGGCGGAAACATCATACCTGTACGGGTGAGCAACCATGCAGAGAGCTCTCCGTAACGCGGCACTTGTTCGTCCATAAAACCAATCGTTATTGACAATAACGACCCATTAAAACACCGAAACGCACGGCCGATCGGCCCGGTCGTGTCGAGCCCCGCGATCGCTTCGGCGGACCGCAACGAATCTGTAATGCGCACGGCGTTATCGGTACACCGAGATGAACTAAAAACTCACCCATCGATTCTCTTTTTTTTTTTCTCCCTTTTGGTTGGCCGCAACGAACGGCGCGCGACACCAACTCGTTCGACACGCGAGCGATTTAATTATTTTAAGGGCAAGCGAGTGCATTTAACTTGCCGCGTGTACGCGATCAGCCGCGTGAGCACATGCGTCGCGAGCGTCGAAGCGAAACATCGCACCCCGCGCTGCTATAATAAAAAAAAAAGCCGCGATTTTCGTTTCCTATGGTTTTTAAATCCTCGCGCACGAGAGGCAGCTCGCGGGGGCAGAAAGGCTGCAACGAGCGCTACAATTTCATTTCGTTAAGCTGGATTCGCGGCGGCAACGATTTTCCATTTTCCGCCTTGACTTTTCCGTGAATACTAGCGTAAATTTGCTTTACGATAATTTTCATAAATTCGTTTGGCTTAGACTTGGTATAATAGAAAAAAAAAAGTGATCGAATTATCTGAGGGGTTTCTTCGATGTCTCGTGTATCAATTACGCATTTACAAAATTGTCCATTTGCGATTATTGATCTCCCGACACATCGATCGCCGAGAAAATGTGATTTTTATGCATGCTATTTCATTTGCATTCATAATCCGACTAAGTCTATATTTATGTAAAACCGTAGGAAACGAATCACAGCTTTTTGTGACGTAAAATGCATAGAAAAATGTCAAAAGTTAATAGCAACGTGAGCTTGACTCAGATCCACCGATTACACCAGTTGCATTTGTAATCAGTGACTAACGACGGCCGACTTAATCGCGTCGCGATAACTTTTATTGGCACCTTCGTGCGATAAACGCCAATCGATCGAGCTTTGGTATCGTGCCAGACAGGTGCACGTTGAGGGAGCCACGCGACGCAACGTGGCCCTGCGTGGTTTACGAGCGTCGTTACACGTCATGCCGTCTAATCACAACTTCCGCGATATTAAGTGTATAGGTTCAGCTAGCCTATTTCCGCTGCTGCCACCATAATTTCTCGTCAAATGGTATAACAGCCAGTACGTTACTAAAAGGGCAATAAAATCACCACTACGTTATTCTAACGCTGTTGTGGTGTGCACGCACGAGAATATGAGGATCTTTTTTCGTTAGTATATTATATCAGCAAATATAAAGATAAGACGGAATAGTCGAGCTTGTAATATGTAGGATAATTTTAATATAGCACTGGAAGTACGAGACTGCATTTTTTTAAAATAAATTTTCGTATAAGTTTCGTATAAGTTTCGATACAGTTTTGGCTGATAAAAATAGTTAAAGTTTAGTGATAACTCTAAGAAAAATTAATTAATTTAATTTTGTTTAATATACCTACTTTATAATACAGTTGAAAAATTTGTGTCAAATTTAACACAAAATAAATAATATATTAAATTAAAAAATACAATGTATAAATTAATACTTTATTTATTTATTTTAGAATTTACATTAAAAAAAAATACTGGTTTTATATTATTTGTTCTTTTACTAATAAATTATTTAATTTACAATTTTCTATTTAAAATTTACAATTATACAAAATGTTTATATAATACAATCACATTATATTAAATTAATACTCCGATATATTAAAAATTTTACACAAAATTTTAACAAGAACTTGAGTAGACCATTTCTAGTACAAATACAGAACGGTTTTTTTACTGTGCACACATTAATTTTTTCATAATTTAATTTAATCCCTAAATACTTTATGTGTTGCGATAGAAAATGGAATTCACGAGTTAAGTCGATACATTTGCCCTCTTGCATAAATATATTTGCTAAGACTATGCTTCATCATGCCTTGAAGTAAATATAAATTCGATCATTTTGGCTTCGCCGCTCGGGGCACGACTTTGTACGCGAGCCGGCCCGAATATCCGATATTATCGAATTATCAACGCTCTCGTTTATAGCTCAAAATACCAATTTCATGCCCTTAACGCTTCAAACCCAGTGCGGATAATTCGCGGTCCCAATGCACCTGCCCTGCCGATAATAATAACTTTTTACTCATTCTTGTGCTTGTAAGCGCCCGATACCATCATTGAAAAAGACGTTCGTATCGTTTAATATCTATCCTGCATGGCAAACGAACGAACATGCACGTTATGTGAAATAATTAACTCATATTATCAGATTATCTGAGCTCGCAATCAAAATAGGAATTAGTTCACAATGTTCATTCCGCTCATGTTGGTGCATGTGCTGCAAGTTAGCGTTTGCCGCTTTTAACGCACTTATGAATACTATTAATGTCTTCATTGACATTCATATTCTTTCTCGCAGGAATTATCGTAGTTTGTACATTCTGTAGATTTTTCCTATTTATTGTCTATTTTCGTAAACTCTTATCCAATAATTTGACTAATATAACGGAAAAGTTCATTCATATATCATATCAATTTATATCATATAAATTAAAAAAAGAATTCGTTTATTACTTTTATGCTGCATATATTATTGCGTTATTTCTTAAGGAAAAAGAGAATATCTCTGTTTCGAATCATACATTTCTCCCACGGTAAAAGTCATGTAATATATTTAAATGAATGTTCTGTTGGACGTTATAAATTTCGCCAATCCATTTCAAGTTCGGACGCCGCGTGTCTATCGTGCAAAACGGAGGCAAATTTGTGTATTGCACGCGAAGGATCGTGATATCCGGTTGCCGAAAACGAGACACGCAGGCCAGAAACGGGAGCTGTAACAGGGAAGCGCCGCTTGCCGTGCATCGATACGTCATACGTGCGTGAGTAGCCCCGTCGAAGAGCCCCGGAGGGACGACCGGCTGAAGGCTGAAATCGAATATGAAGCGCGAGGGCTAAGCCAACCTCTATAAAGAAGCAAACGGTAGTCGCGTATAATGTAGTACGGAAAGGCTTCGTCTTTCTTCGCCGCTAAAGGCGAGACTGTATTACACGCATCTCGTCGAGACGAATTTGCGAATTCTTTCTTTCTTGTCTTTAAGTCGCGTCGAAATTTAATTGCATCAAGTTTAATCAATATTGTCGTTTGTAATAATCATTCGACAGCATTTGAATACTTACACTAAAATAGAACGATTTGTACTTGAATTGCGTGCGTAACCGAGTCTGTACAGTAGTCATGAGTCATGATACTCGTAATTTTTGTTTATACGGACGGTCTGCTAAATGCACAGAATAAATTGATGAGGCGCAAGATATTCAGTATGCGTAGAGTACAAGCAAATAATGCATACTGCCATCGTACACACGTGCAAGCACGTTACGATCGATCAGTAAATGAACTATTGGAAATATCCGTTACGTTTTCGTCGATCCGGAGCTCGTACGTGTTTGTTTAATTAAAATTATGCAAGTATGATGTGTAATTTATGGAAATTTGCGTAGTGTATATGGGATGCTCCGTCACTTGGGCGCCATTTGTGGACTCGGTACAAAATTAATGAGGCGAAATACGCGAGCATATGACTTTTCCGATATCGTTCTGTGTGTTTTTGCATTTAATAACTATTTCATAAGATCTCGTTGCGTGAAATAATTGTAATATGAATGTTTAAGCTAATATTACAATCGCATAAAACCAGAAAATGGTTTACGAGAAATGGTAGAAAATTAGAGGAATATTTACGAAATTTCAGACTCGATAATGTATCGATATTATTTCATTTAAATTCAAATGCTATTGAGTTATTTTCATTGAATGATGCTTGCATTAATTGAAGTTACTTAACATTGTAATCAACAGGGAATAGAAGTATCGCGTTATTTGTAACATCGCTACAATTACAAGTTATTTTCTTATAATGGTGTTATCTTCTATTATACTTTAATTTTCAAATAATGGAAAAATTCAGAGTTATATTTCAACATCTCCATTATATTATCAAATAATGTTTTAATACGATACTTTAGTAGGGAGAAAATCGGACTCTCTTTTATTTCGAACAAATTTGAGTGAAATTTCGTATGTGCCAACAAGAGATTTAGATATATGGATAGAGGATTAATTTTTAAAACTTTCATGTTTGCTTCTTTTAAATTTCAAAAAAGATACTAGGCAAGTATTTTTATAAAATGTCAAGATAAACGACGCGATTGTCCATTAACCAGTCCAAGAAAGATAAAGTTCACTTAAAATATTGAAGATTATCACGATATCTATCCATTTATATGTGAGTTTGATGTAGTGATATAAAGTTCTGCTTTCATACGTTTCCAAGAATTTTAAAGCATTTACTTTCCAGTTATCTTTTCGGCTTTCAGATATTTTGTTCTACTGTCTAGATACTTTCATAATATAAAAATAACAAAAGTTTTCAATCGTAACACTCCGACGTGAACGTTATAAAACGAAAATACCGGGTTCGTGTTTCAATCTACCGCAATCTTTAGATGGTTAAGAAAAAGACAATTGAATAGATCTTTTCTCGTCAATAGCGACCAATCACAATCGGTGTTTAAATCACAAAGCTGTCATTATACTTGATCCGTGACTAAAGGGTTCTACTTTCTTTTTCTGCCAGCTAGTGTCATATAGCTCATAGGTATAAGAAACGAATAAGAAATGTATATACGCGGGAAAGAAGCCAGTCTTCACTTAAGATAGACTTGTGTGCCTGAAGAAGTAGTTCCACCTTCTCTCTCCCTTCAATCCGTCACTTCCGCAATGTACGACGCGATGCAGGCTTCTGCATACTGCCGCGATTGCCACCCAGTCATCCAGCCAGCCAGTCTACCACCCTGCCCGTCTAGACACTCTCCTACTCTACTGCACCCTCTGAGCTCGCATTCTCTCCTAGCCCCTGCTGCACTTCTCGCACCACACCTTCAACCCTTTGACGCTGCACCGCGTTACCGGGACATCGTGAAAGTATTAGTAAATACACGCGTGACGAGGTTGTATCATGCAAAATGTGTGAGTGTTCAAGCAGCATGTATATACATATATCATATATACGTACACAACATACATACGCATATCACGTATGTTCCGCCTCGCAGCAGCCAACAAGAGTGCACACACATCAAGCGTCGTTGCATCACGCATCGTAAGTCGCATGTAGGAGCGCGGTAGAAAGTGAGATGGTGAGACGAGGGGATGGAGATCCCTTCGGTAAGGATTCCGTTTGCGAGGAGAGGGTCAAAGTCACCCTTTTTCCGTTCTCTACGGCCCCAGCAGGCCACGCCTTCCCGACCTACCGCCACAATATCCTCCCTGTCGCCCTCACGACCGATTTCTCCACCCTGTCGCCGTGACACTTGGAACGTCGCGTCTCCGCCAATAGTCGATAGTAATTTAATAGGTACTTTTACATTTACACCTGATTTTCCTTCTGTACTCTTCGAGCTAATCCGTCATTTTAATTATGTAACGTGTAGAATATTATCCTTCCATTATAAAATTTTAATTTATCTTTACGATAAATGGCGGCAGATCAACTGTGATAATTCTAACATGAAAATAGCGATATTTTACCATTTATTTTTCACCGATGGAAAAATGAAACTAGTGGATATATGAAATAATAAAATGCAGTTGGTATTCTCAACAATAATATATGTAATTTTATATAAACACTATTTTCCGATTAATAGTTAATAGAATATCATTGAAATAAAATAGAATATAATTGCCACGAATAAAGGAACGCGCGCGCGTTTAAATGATTGCATATTCTCTACTAGAATACTCCGACGGTACTTCTCTCAAGTGCGAGCTACGTATTTGGAATGTAACTCACACAATTTGATTCGTTTCTTTTGATACTTTAGATGAAAACCAAAAGTGCACTAGTTTCTCTATAGAATACTTGAAAAATTTAAACCGCTGCCGTCTATAAATCTTCCTTAAAGATATTGATTTTTTAACAGAAATACATTCTTATTCTATAGCTGTATTTATATATACACGTATTGTAGATTGTTACTGTTATTTTGATGAAGAATAAACTTACTTTATTCAATTCAATGGTTAAATACAATATTAATATTTAATCAAATTAAAATAGATAACATAACGTAAATTAATATCATTAAGAGGTAAATTTAGAAAAAATTATCTACGAGATTTTACGATTGTAATTATATATTTAAAATTGCCGCTATTTATTTCACAATATACATTAGTTTCATGTAATGGAGCAGAAGTGACAATAGTCTTTCACTAAAAGGTATAATAGATTTTGCTTGAGCATGGAAGGATGACGAGAATGTCGTCACTCGAGAAGACTGACGGATAGACGAACGTCATGCAGAGTTTGAGGCGTCGGACGCCTATTTGAAAACTGTCGTTAAGGGGTAGTAAGTCCGTAAGGATGTAACTAGTGGGAGGCGAGAGGGTGGAACAACGTTGCCTGTCAGGGACTGCGTCATTATTGAAGTAAGTTCTGCCTCGCCTCGGTGCCTTATGATCCCGATCCCTGTCTCTCAACCCCTCTTTCCTCATTCACTGTCACTCTTCCGCCGCCTCTCGTCATAACAGACGCCTCCGCTACCAGTTCTCGACCCGCGCTACCTTAAGTATATCTCGCGTCGTATACTATATGAGTACCTGCGCGAACTTGCTGCCTTCCTGTCGTGCCAGCACTCCAGACAGAATTCATCATGCATGGCTGCAACCCCTACATTGTTAACTCGGCGTAGGAGGCAGCGCGATGCAAGTTGCGCACATAACCGTACTTACATGTACATAAAGACGGATGCGTGCACACGTAGTACGCGCGTAATTAAAATTGTTTGTGCTATCAAAAGTGACTGTGCATTACAACGAATACTGTGTGACTAAGTATCTCGCGTGATCAAATTTTTCCTTGGTGATATATGTATGATTGATGTCCATTTCTTACCAATGTAAATTAATTTTAATCTTGGTTTAATTTACATTTTATTTCTAGTTTTCAAAATCAGAAAATGATAAAAATCAAATCGAGATTCAAGTTAATCGACATCGATAGAAATGAGTATTAGTTTATTTTGTATCACGCACTCATGACCGAAGATTTCATATTGTATTCATCATTATGATGTCCGTGTTATGTTATTATTAAATTATCATTAAAAATTTTGTAACATTGTTGCTGTCTCAGTTAAGTTATGTACATGTTTCTGGCTTCCGTAGACAGTGAATCTTTTACTCTTGTTTCAGGGAATTTCAGACAATCGTTAATTAAAATTTGTGTCTGATTGGTATCCTTACCGTGTACTTATTAAGAGCATTATTATGACAGCGTAACAGAAATTTTGTATTTCATCTCGTATAAATAGGTACTAAATATAATTCAGCAACATAATAAAATATCAACTAATACATGCTTCAGATTCATTTAAAGAAATTGTGTGGAGAGTAATTAATTCTTTTCTCATTAAATTTATTAGTTTCATGAAGTGTGTGTGTGGTGATATCCTAACGTCTTCATCGAATCAAAGCAAACCGTCGAGAAAAGGAAATTAGCTCTAACCGACCAGGTTTCGTTTGTTTTAGCCCATCCGTATTACCTTACCCTCATTCACTCTATCTCGCAAAACGTTCTTCCGCCGTCCCTCTTTCCTTTTTATCTCTTTTAAGCGCTTCGCTGGTCCACCGATTTTCCCTCTTTCACCTCCTCAGTCCACGAGCAATCGTTACTATCCTATTGCAATCTCTCTTGCACGCCCAGCATTTTTTCGGAAACTATCTCGCTCCCGCTCAGACGGGGCAATCGTCCAAATGCTGACGCGGCGAGAGCTCAGAGATCGCCTCGGCTATCCTCGCCAGGTACGTACACGTATCTCTGCTACATTTGCAATCGGAAACCTTACTCCGCCGATGAAATTAATCGTCCACGTCGGCTCCTTCGAAACACATTTGATCGTTCGCGAGTCGATCAATATACTTTTTGTCTATCGTGTTTTGTTTAAAAAATTATAGTCTTCCGAGAGAATCGACTTACATTTTTACTGTGAAAATTAATGTATAAAGAAAAAAAATTTTATATATATATGTATAATAAGATTTAAAACTTTTTTTGCAATTTTAGCTATTCTTATACAGACAACAATATTTTATATTGTACGCTTCGTCTTACAAATTTTATTCATAAAAAACTTATTAAAAAAAATTATATGGAATTACTTATACCCATATTGGACATGTAACAAAAAATATCGGTGATGATAATTAAACTAATCTCGTATTTTATTAGTCAACGTTGGTTTCTACACGTAGCTGATTTAACTTTAATAAATTAGAGCGGGATAAATTACTCTGTTCTCTCTCTTTGTACGTCGGCGATATTACGGTGCATGGCTTACATCGTGATTTTAAAATGCTGTCGTCCCGCCGGTATGTCTAATTAAGTTCGCAGATAATGAATTTTTCTGGATAACGTAGCTAGCGCGCACACAGAGAAAAAAGCGCGGTCGCTCGTTCGTTTCTCTCTTAATAAGTCGACTCGATCGTTCTCGTGCGAGTATGAGCGTGCTCCCGGTAACTAGCGTCGTACTGCGCACAGCGACGTTAATATCATGTGAACGGGATGTTAAATTATGGTAATGAAACGTTTCGAAAACTTACGACAGTGTTAAATAGCGGTAAGGTCGGAGAGCCAAATTTCCATTTACCCAGTGACGAATGGTGATTACAATCGTTTCCGCCCCTGCAGAATCCATTATAGACTTGTTCTATCGTCGGATCTGTCTCACTCTCGAAGAGCACAGATTATAATTAGACGGACATAGTAAATTCCAACGGGCAGCGGAGCATCCGCCAACGGACTCTCATCTAATCGCCGGAAATAGTTATGGTAGTACGGTTCTCATAGATATTCCTCCTCGGCGAAAAATATTCGCGATTTGAAAAGAATTACGTACTCGACATACGATTCGAACATATTCAATTTGCTACATTTCAGCTTCAGAAATTCCAAAAGATATTGATATAATACTTCAAGTAGATATTACTATATAATATAATTATTATAGTAAATAAAATATCGTATCATTCAATAGATTCTTAAACTTTTCATTTTTTTGAGTTGTTTTTTTAAATTTTGCAAACTCTTAACTTTTCAAATGTCAAAAAATATCAGTGCGACTAGACATGTAAAATATCAAAGGAGCAATAATCCAAATCCTTGAGTTAGAAATAACGCTTGTAACTTCCACGTCAAAATGTAAATCAATTAATTTCTATGATTATTTTTAAAGTAAACAAACCACATTAATGTATGCACTTAATAAATTAAATTAGTTTAATTCCATTATTTTACAATTAGTTAAATTAACGATATACTGAGTAGAAACAGTGGCAAAATTATTAAAAATAACTGAAATGGGATATAATTTGACATTATGAATTCAAGCGAGTGTGTGTGTAAGTATATTAATATATAATTAAAATTCAAAGATGAACGTTTGGGAGTACTTTTAGCATTGTCGTCGATGTCGGAGGAATCAGTTGTACGGTTCTATCGATTTTCCATCCCATCAGTGTTCCAAGTCTGTGCAATGCATTCACAATTTAGGTACCTACATCAGCGCATTTCGTCGACAATCCTGTACGTATTAAAATCGAAGAAGGGCAGATATAACGGTTTCATCAATTTTCCAAAGCGTCCCGAAATTGTGGAATCCGTTGCAATCTACAGTCCTCGAATGACGATACGCTTTCAGCGTATCTGAAAGCATTAAATCGCGCGGTACTCGTGGACGACTGTCGGCCGCGATAATGACGCAGCAAAGTTTCGTTGGCTGACGCGCGTGTTTTACATACCCTGACGGTGGCTTTCAAATTACGCAGCCACTTAAACCTCGGAAATTTATCGCCCGTGGCGAATCGCGCGTAAGGCTGTGTACAGAAGCATCGAGTTTGCCAAGTCTTCGGAGGCGATACTGGAGAACAGCGATCCCAGCTATCGTTCGTCCGTTTAACGTTTACATACACCCGTGAATTACCTAATCTGTTTTATAAAGCGGCGCGACGATAAGTACGCCAGACGCTAGATCTTTCCCTATGAGTTATAGCTAAGCGTGCGTAAAACGTTATCGCGGTCGTAATTAGAGCGTCGCCTCGACCGTGTAGTGGAATCACGGTAAATCAGCGGGACAGGCAAGGCAGCCTTTGCTCGTTCGTAATAGCCGCGTACGCGCACATCGGACTTACCATGGGGCGTACCAGCCTGATAATTACGCCGTGCTCCCATAACGCGTTGTTAACGAATTATTTCTCGACGTGATAAAAGCTAAAGATACGTCGTTGGTATCGCCGGCCCCGGCTAGCTGCAGCATCGTCGAATGCATTGTGCGAACTCGTTACAGCTCGATTTTTTTTTATTTACGCGCTACTGCGCGCGATTCGTTTTTTTCCATAACCGCGAAACTGTGAATATACATTGTTTTTTGACACAAAAACGTCAATTCGAGGATACGGGGGTTTTAATTTTATATATGCAGCATGTGTCTGAAATTTCAAATTGCATTTCTAAATTTAACGTGTGCGCAGGAACGCGTGAACGGTTGATTTTGATGATTCCTAGTTGCAAAGTTTTCAAAACGTACACAGCTTTAATTTACTATATAAATAAAATTGTTTCGTGCTATTTAAATCGCCACGCGAATAACATTTATACTACAAACGAAAGAGGCAGGACGCAAGTTCAGTGAAACTTCGTTGAAATTTCCGTGGAAAATTCTAACTAGATAATAACGATTACACAACATCGCAAACGCGAAGAGAAACTTAAAAGTTTGCCGCATTAACTTTATTCGCAACCGAGCTAGTGAAAAACTTCGTGCGGCAGCGAATTAAGCCCGATGAATACGGAAACATTTTAGCACTACTATTATCAAGCGGGATTGATGTTTATATCAAAATTGCATGTCTTTCCTGAGAAGACATTTAATCTTCAAACCGTAATTTCTCGGTTTGTGAAATTGTGTGCACGTTTGATACAAATTTTTTTTAATAATAATAATTTTCTTTTTAACAAATAATATCCTTTCCATTTCATTATATAATTTACTACATTTTCTTTCAGAGACTGTAAAAAAATTTTATAGTCAATAATTGAAATAATGTCGCAAATAAAATAGGAATACATTCTCTGTTAAACTGTACATTGAAAAAGCTTAGTAATAGCTACCAAATGTTTAATGAAATAATATAAATTAAATGTTTGATTGATATATTATAACAATATGTTTGCTAAAAATATTTTTGGTTATATTAAACAAACATGTAATTGGTACGTATTTCACTGAACATTTAGTAGCTATTACTCTTTTTGACAGAGTCAAATTTTCTTTTATACGACACGTCCCGATGAAAATTACATTTAAAGAGTTAATTATATAAAAATACATGATATAAAAAATTCTATATAGTATTTTATAAAGGAAGCAGCCCTTTCGCGTATGTTTTTTATTTTTTTATTACGTTACGCATTTTTAATATTGCCATTCCAATAAATTGTATATAAATATGTATCGACACGTGCATAAAAAATTTTGTAATTGTTGGATATCTTCATCTCTTTACACTTTCTATCAATTTCATCTGCTTAAGCTTTAAGCAAATCACTAAGAGTCTATTACTTTATATTATCTGCTTTCGCAAAATTATATATAATCATTAGAAACTTTGTTCGTTATAATCCTGCTCCTTGTTTTCGTTGATCACGATGAAACAAAAAGATTAATATACCATCTTGTTAATTTTATGTATCTTTTTAAAACTGTAAGACATTTTTTACAGAAATAAAGGAATATATATAGCAAGAAAGTTTAAATATTTTCTATAAGCGAGACTCTGAATTCCTTTTAACGTATCGATATTTAAATGAGGGAAGAACTTCATGGGAAAAGTAAGAAAAGTTTCATGGAACAAATAGTAATAAAAGCAAATGTTGAAATATATGTGATACTTTTACTTTATCCGAACATTCCTTATGCGTATCACAGTTTATAAATCCGCGTTACGGTTGCGTTGAGTGAATTCTTTCTGTGTGAAGTTATTTTAAATTCATCCCGTAAGAAACACGTACGTGTTTAACAAAAAAGCTTGCAGCTCGTGCGTTCTCATCACGTTCTCTTCTCCAACTACGCTTCGTAGTTTTGACGACGTGCATTCACCACGCGCATTTCTGCTTTATCTTCATTTCTGTCTAATTTTCAGCCGACTTTTACATTTTACTATTTTATCCGAGGAATGTCGCGCCAGTTCCTAGACTCTAGTTTTCAAGATTTAGCTAATGTACTTCTCATAATACACTATGCTTGCGTAATACGTACACTGAGAAAAATATCTCCTCAACGAATAGAAGAGCACTTACATACAGGTGTATCATATTTTATAATTAAATTTCAAGGATTCTAAAAACTCACGAATTTTTTAGTTAGTAAATTATACTGCATTTTTTGTTTTTTTTTTAACAAAAAGCTATTACAAACATATAACGAAGGGTCAAAATATATAAAAAAAACTGTAGAAAGAATTGAGGAAAGAATAAATTGTATAATATAATAAAAATTGCATACATAAGCAGAAAGGAAATCTAATCAAGAAAGAAAATAAAATATTTAATAATGAAAATGATAAAAAGGTAAAAAAATTAGTTTAAAATTTAGTCCATATCAATATTTAAATGATAACGTGATAAATGTGGAATATACGTGGTTAAACATATGATCTCTTAGCGGAACAAATTTAGCATTTACTCGAGTAGCTGCGATGTTTATGTTTAAAGTGAAATACGGTACGGTACTGAAACAGACAGCAGCAGCTTGCACCTTCTTCGTTTTCCAGCATGCGATTCCTCGTCACGGCTCGCAATTCCAAAAAGCTTCCGCCTAGGTAGTCCACTCCAGTGCGAAAAATTTCGCGGGCTTCATCCTCATTCCTGTCTTATTTCCTCCGTTTTCACGCTCCAGATTTTCACTCGACTTCTTCCGTTCGCAACGCTTCGGTAATTTCGGTTACCTTCCTCTATTCGCGCATCATATACGAGAATGTTATTTTGCTTTCTTAGTGCGCGATACTTTATACACCATAAATTAAGGCGTCCTCATTAAAAATATATAGGTATTGTGTCGTGCTAACACTATTTCTCGTAGAATTACTTTCGATACAACAACATTCCAAACGTTAAATTTCTGATTTTCTCGCAAATTGTAATTTCCGACGAATCAGAAGCGTAGTATTGATCTTGTTGTCGTAACATTACGAAGGTGTGTTGTTACGTGAGAGGGAGTGTCCGTGTCTGGATACTGAAAATATGCATGCGCACCGAGAAAGAAATTGAGATGTGTCTTCCATCTTCTTCCACAGCAACTCCCATCTCGAGTAATATCCTAGTTTCCGGAAACTTTCACGTGTATACGCGCGTAGATAACCCACCTTCGTGCGAGAAATTTGTGATCTATCTCAATTTCTCTCTTACATGGTGGCTTTCTGTCGTGGATATACCTATTCCGCATCCTGTTTCTGTGCCACGATTGCTTGTGAACATAAATATGTTTCTGTCTTAAAAGCATATCCAAATTTGAACTTTACGATACATATATTTAAAATGCAAATTCAACATTAGAATTCAAGAATGTGCTCTTTTAAGAAGTATGTATACATCGATCTTTGACGTTATGCGAATATTCTTTTAAATTCTTGTATTATACAGAATAAGATTGCAACAATGAAATTAACATGGCAATTGTAAACATGAGTAGAATAGTCACAGGAATTCGGCATGCGAGAACTCGACGCAAGCGAAATCCAGCAGCTCAATCCGTAAGAAGTGTAAGCGCCCAAGATTATGATATCGCACAACATACAGCTCTCCTATCGCATTCCTACTCATTGCGTTATACAATCCCGGGACATTTACACGCGCATATACACACATCTCTGTATGCATACAGAATTTGTGCCGTTCCCGTGGCGGAGCGAGAAATTGGCGCGCTATCCTATCCCTTTCCCGGATCGCACGCTCGGTGTTCCTCACAATTCCACTTTGACCCCTCTCTCCGCGCTAATTCCACCCGGTGTTATGCACGTGTAGTGTCTGCAAGAGAGAATTTAGTGGCACGACGCGCTGCACACTAGCTTGGCACGGGTGCGACCGAGTTTCACGGAATTTTTACCGAACGATTCGTGCCGTGCGATTCGCACCATTGCCTAGGAAAATTATGCGCTGACACGAGCTACTCGTTTCCGGAAAGTCAATCGAGCATACCGACAGGAAGAGATCGGAGCATTCGAATTTTCTTATTACAATATTAAATCAAATACGATTTATATTAAACTGATTTAAATACTAATCAAATTCATTTCGTGTGAATGTTACGCCTGCAAGTAACGTAAAATTAAATAATCCTTTTTAATAATGTGTAATCTTGGAATTCAATAAAATGTACGAAATGAGCGTACACATTGTGTGTTAGATGTCAAAGGAGCAATATAGTAACTCACCCAATCCTTTGAGTTAAATAACATTTTGTTATTTTTAATTTCAACATTTGTCAAAATGTAAATTAATCCATTTCTGTGATTTCAAAGTAAACAACGTTTATGTTGACGTATAAATTTGATAAATACCTATAATAAGCTATAATGAAGAATAAGATAATCAAAAGACTCAATTGAATAAATCAAAAGAAACAAACGAATTACCAATATGAGCCAACACAAGTTCTCAGTGTGTACTTTTTATACAATTTAGTATATACTAAATTAATATAAAAATAACTTACTTTTAAAATCTTTTTTTTTATATTAATTTAATATGTACTGAAGAGGACCTTAACCGTAGGTCGAAACGTATACGTTTTATTATTCATTTCGAATAAATTGTATGAAAAGTACGCACTGAGAACTTATACTGGCTTATACTGGCAATTTGTTTGTTTCTTTTAAACTATATTGAGTCGAGTTTAAATATACGCTTTCTTGAGCTAAATGGTTTAACTCCATTGTTTTAAGTTAATAACATATTTAGTGAGAACAACAGCGACCTATAGAAATAATTAAAAATAACTCTAAAGGAAGGATATAATTTGACATTATGAATTTTTAAGAGTATATAGGTATAGATAGAAATAGGTTTGTTCTCATTTCCAAGGAAATATCATTATGACATTTATCCATTCTCAGAATTATTCTTGTGACAAAGAAAAAAGTTCTTTAGCATTATCCATGAATGCTATCTTTTTAATGCGTATTAAACCATATTTTTATATATGAATTTCCAGTTTAAGATAGTACTAGGATGTTTGAATGCGATCTGTGTTGAGGCTCGTTCAGTTTTGATCCAGAAGAAAAGAGTCGACGACAGATACTGAGCAGGATGAAACCCATTCGTACCATTTTCCGCGACGTAGGCAGGGAAAATACTTCTCTGCCACTCTAGCCCAGTCCCCGTGCACCTAATCTCTAAGTAGCGTCATTTATCTAAAGAGACGAAACTTGCAGATACGTACAAGCTCGCGCGTGCGCGTTCAAGATATATTTCTGTGTGCAAAAAGGATATACGAGAAACATAGGTGAAGTGGATACCTAGTCTCGTCAACGTAGAGAGATCGTAGTCTCCCAGAGGACCTGGAAGACGAAAAATATACGTTTTCTGTATAAAGTGCCCCAGAGAGCTGAATAGACTTTCCGTAATTTTTGGGAAATATATATTTAAATTATTAGCGTTCTCTATCCCAAAAGGGAAAAAGAAATAAATACATAATTTCTTTGAAAATTTATATCTTAGAAGTATATTTATAATATCTATATCACAAGAGTGTTTGCTTTAATAATTTTATGAAAGTAAAAATGAAATATTCAAGGCGAGATTAGTGTTAGCATACGTGTGAGCATAATCATGGAGAGAGAAAGCTGCATATACATATAAAAATATTATATTTCAAACTTTTCAAAAATCAGCTTATGGAGATTAACTTGAAAATTCATTAAAAAAGTATCACGATGGAAGACGATCAGCTAAATGACCGCTTCGACAAGCTTAATTCGTTGAAAGTGCCACCGGTACGATAGTGAAAAAGGAAGAAGAAGCGAGAAAAGTAGGAGTTGATCCTAATGGCGGTAACGTCATCCCGTCGCCCGGGAACCGTGTATGGCTCGTTGAAGAGCGAAGCCTCTTCGGCCTCCCTGAAATCCTTGGTAGCGCACTGAAGGTGAGATGGCGAGGTAACCTGAGGCGTTATCCGAACGTTACCTAACCGCGGCTGGCGATCCAAAGCGAAATTCTATCCGCTCCTCTGTTAAGAAACTCTCGCTTCTTCTTCTCTCTCTTCCTCTTTCTTCCTTGCTGTTTGAGAAGGAAGAGCGAAAAGAGCGATGGTAGAATGAACTGCTCCGTCTACCAGACGAACGAAGAAAAGGGATGCGGAAGAAGAGAGAGGTAAGAGAACTTCTCTGACTATATTGTGCCAGGCCTTAAAACTATAGAGGTGAGCCGGTTGCGCAGGGAAAAGAGACCCACCAGGGAGGAGAGGACCGCCAGATATTCACGCGTCATAAAGCAGTGGAACAACCTCCTCATCGGAGTTCCTTGCTCCGTAAAAGCGCCGTACCCCACCGTGCAAAGTATATCGTAATGAAACCATTGAGAAGTATGAGGGCGAAAAATGCACTTCGACAACTCGTGATCTTAAGAATTACCGTTTGATTTATTCACAATTTTCGAACTTTATACGATCGTACGGAAAGAGTCAGAAGTATTAATGCAAGATGTAAAATATCGTACCGGCTAATTTATAATGCTATTGTTTCATTTAAATAATGAATATTTTAATTAATTTTATACAAATTTTTACAAGCAGAAAAAACAAGTTCGACACTGACTAACTTTATATAAGAAAGGTTCCTTCATAGGAGGATAAGAAAGGAGGATATAAAAAAGGATATACAGTCGTTGTATAAAAGTGATGAATTGAAAATTTACACTTTCTATATAAAAATGAATGTTAGGTACATATTAAACAGTTCAATAAAAAAAAGGTTAATATTTATATTTAACAATATAATTTTATAATACAAATGACTTTTTTATTTTACTTAATTTTTTTAAACATGTCTACTTATTGAAATAATTTTTGAATCAGGTTCTAAATTGTTGCCAAACTTTTTGTATTATTTTGAAATATAATATAGAAAAATCAGTAATATTTCTGTATTTCATTTTGTTAAAAAATATGTTACATAGACATACACACATATTCAGAAATTTTTTCACACATGAGATACTGTGTGCCGCAATATAATATTATTTAAGATAAATATCTTTATTTATTATATACTATTTATAGTTAATTTCTATAATTATGTTAAATATAAGAAGCTCTTTAATATTAGTTTTTCCGATTTTTTGCAACTATTATATGTATAAATATCATTTTATCGATTGATTTCTGTACTTTCCTTTACGAACAAATCAGTGCAAGTGACTCGCCTGCATTATATACACCACTTTCTTTCTTTCACCTCTTCTCATTAATTTTACTCAAATCTTTATTCTCTCCCTCGCTATCTTTGATTTCAACTACTCATACAAACAATGCCATCTGGGCATCGTATCAGGATGGTTGAATATGGGATATAGAGAGAACGCGTATGGGGTGCGCGACGAGGTAAAGGAGATTCGTGTTACCAGGTTGTTGTGGCGTGTTCCTACAACAACCATCGCGTTATCAGATTGAAATGATGTTCCCGAGGGGGTTTGAAACATCACGAAAAGCCCATCTCGTACGTTTCGAAGCCGAGGCAGATTCAGACGAAGAGGTGTAGTCGCGAATAAGAAAAATTAAATGAACGCCAGTCATGCTAACTCAAGTTCTACAAACATATACGGTCGCGTACGCACGAAGTAGACGAAAGTAATTAACAAGCGCCAATCAAATAAAATCGTTCAAATTTTCAACGCTTAACTCACACGGTACGGTGTGTCTTTTTCTCCCGCTTGTAATTTTTTTCTCTTTTTTTATAAATATCCACGTACTGTCGTTACACGTGTTTCCCGAAATTTATTGCCGCGCAAATAAACCCCACCCGTTCTCACCAATCCAATCTCGTTAGCGTCTGTCGCGTTACGGACAAACGACGTCAAGCGTAAACGCGGACAGGATGAAAAACGCTTCGCCATGCTCGAAACCCGCCCGCGCTTCAATCTTCTGCGTCTACCTGTCGAACCCAAGACGGAGACTTGTCTCGTGCATCCCGTATTTTGTTTCAAAGAATAAATTAGTGAAGTTTCTGTCTGCCAGGTATCTAAAGGAATGTTGGAGCTGATCCTCGATCGAATTACTTTTTAGCAAGTTAGCCATCAGCATCATTTTATTAGCGTCAATTTGTATTCCGTTGTTCCGGTAAACGCAAAGAAATCTTTCGGGACCGTTTGTAATTACAGGTTCATTTCCGACATTCGCCGAGACATGTACAATTAATGTATCTTAATTCGTCCGATATTTAGATTCGAAAAATTGATTGAAAAAATTCCTATATGTCCTAACCAATAATAACTCATCGGTTATTTATTGAATATCTTGTCGATCAATATGTGAAAAGCGCTTTCAAAAGGTCTGACAAGGATGGGTTATGGGATTCCGCAGCTAGTAGAGAAACCGTTTTCATTAGCCGGTATAGCCACTGTAACGAAATATTATGATATCAAGAGGAAATCGATATCAATTTTTCTGAGGACGACGCGAGCGCGGCGTGCCCGGTATTATTTCGTTCGTTTCGTAATTAGAATCCACTGGATATCTGAATACGCAGAATGGGCCTCCTGCTAGCAGAGCCATACAAATGGTCTACTCATACAAACGCATATACAAACACACGTGTTCATGCGAATGTCGGTGCAATGTCGGTATCGATTGTAACATGCGTATCGATTATAGCACACACGCCGACTGGGGCAATTCCACGAGTAATTATTGGAAGGTAACCAAACATCTAATAATCCCAGACGAAATCTATATCCGCCCATGACGCATGCATGCCTGACCATTTCTTTCCTCCCATCAATGCTATATGCAATAAAATGGCGCGTGTAACTCGCGGTGTGGATGAGATTGCTTCGACGATCGCGCCTACCGGAAGTTGGGCAGACGTACTAAACGCCCTAAACGTACGCACCCCTCCTCTCTAAGACGCGTGTTTCTCTGCGCGTGAAATTGAACAGAACGAAAGAACTGTGTATAATGATACTAGGAGGAAACGATCCGAGTTACCGGGAACCCTCGCTTGCTTAGACGGATGGTCCTGCCCTCGAATTTTGCTCGTGACTAACGTATTATTTGGCTGTTTTGTCTATGACAAACTGTTAAGTAGAAAGGAAAGTGCGGGGGCGAGTGATGGGGATTTTACGAGGGAGCGTTTGGAGAAATGTTTCGAAGAAGCCACCATTTATAACAATTGTCTGATACAAATGATATTACAAAATACAAATAGTCTATTATGGAATAAATAAATAATATACAGGTTTGCACAATATTCTAGAATACACACAATTTGATTCATACAATTATAGAAATAAGAAAATTATGCATAACTGCAAAGAAATCAAATATCAGTCTGTATAACATAAGAATACTCCCGTCGCTCTTTATGATAATTTTCCTGGAACTTTTTGACAAACGACATTCGCTCTTCTTTTGGATTTGTCCGTGAAAAATGATCGTGTATTAAGAAAATAATACTTTCAAAACGCGAGAGCGAATATTACAGTCCTCCCTCTTTCTCATCACGACATCTTTATCCTTTTTCTGCGTCGCGACGCGAAAGTTCCACCATGTAGAAATTAGAGTGAGGGATCCGTCTCGTCCGCCACTCAAGTAGGAACACGGTACACACGGTGGAAAACGAGCACGATTGGTCGAGCCAGCTATATGTCTAGCGATTGTGTACTTCCCCACACCGTAACGATACCGCCACCGACATATCTGAGTACTGTCGAGTGGGTCGATAGGAGTAACGCATCCCAACATAACGCGTACTGTGAACGAACTGAACCACAAAAAAAATAACGATCACAGAAAGTCTACCAATTCTGCCATTTCTACCACTCGGAAATTACTGTGCTACCATAATTATTTTTGGAGAGCTTTTAGAAAGTATTGCACGCTGTCGCTTAAATACAATATATGAGAGCAGTTGTTACGAAACTCGGAAACAGACACAATCACGTCGTGTCTGTTAACAAGAGCCGTCTATTAAGAGAAATTACAAAAGCGAAAAATGTTTGATATTCTTTAATTATTATTCTTTTAATGATTGTAATTATTTTAATTATTTACTTAATTACAGAATTATCTCTGTAAGATGGTGATCACAGTGAAACAATTTATTATGACTCGCAGCACGAAACTTAAAGTTATAAAATGTTCCGTAAAAAACGTGTAAAATTAAAACTGTTAATGAAATCACCGATACTGCTGCAATCATCGAGGAAGTGGGCGGGAACAACCGCATCCCTATAAAACCCACTAGCTCGCTCTCAGTTCTTGTCGGGTAGACATCGTCATCGATATTTCACAAACACAAAGAAGACACAGACATGTGTCATGCACGCGCACATAAACTGATACGCATTTGATCGGCGTACGTGTGAGATTTGCACCCCTTCGCCTTACAGCACGCACTTCATCCACCGCCGCCATCGTCATCTCTCTCTTTCTCGCCCAGTGAATGTCAATGACTCGGATGACTTTGTGAATATTCGTCGTCAGTAACAACCAGCAGACAGCGACGATGGCGGGGACGAAGGCGTCAGTGGAAAATCGATTGCCACCCAGACACGGAGACTCCTGTAGGGGTGTCGGGCATCTCATCGAGTCGAGGTGCGACGGTGCGATCCAGGAAAAAAACTGAACAAATTCACTTCTTTCTCGTATCAATTAAAATAATTGATTCTCAAGACATCGCAAACAAACGATTTTCATCAGCTCTACGCTGAGCGTAGTTTCCGGTATATATTACTTTTAACTTTAATTATTGTACATACAATAATGACATTCAACAAAAATCTATACATTCTGTATTTCTGTGAATGCATTTTATATTTCCATTAATACAACATCGGATTATAATGTAGATTTATTTAAGAAAACGTATTCCACACATAAATTATGAAACGAGAAATCAAAGAAGTAGTATTATAATAAATTTTATGTTCTTTTTCATGATTTTTTTGAAAAAAAAGTAATGAACTTTTACGTCAGTTTTTAAAGTTAATTAGGTTTAATGATCATATAAAATTTATGAGTCATTTCTCTTCACTTACCACATCTCATCTAGCCTATTTAGTTTAATTCTTAAAAACCAGATACGGCCGCATATGAAAACTTACCTGAAACACACAAAAAAAATCAATTGTTATTATATACATAGAGCTGTAAGATATTAAAAAATTTATTTTATTAATTTAAATATGATTTAAATATTTGAATGAGATAGAAATAAGATTGTATAAATTATATACATATCGAATTAAATATATTTGTAGATTTCTAGTCGTAAAGCAGAGACATGTAGAATAAAAAAAAAATAAAGAAGTAAGAGAGGGCTTTTCTTTTAATTAATTTAGGAATTACCACGAGAGAGAAGGGCGATTGCATCTCGTAGCTGCCCAACCTTCCAGCGGACTCTTGCATGAACAACTTTTATAATTAGGTAATGAAGAAAACTTCGTCAGAAAATTCGTAGCATCGTTACTTAGCGCCATCTTGTTTCCTTGCACCATTTCGAAAATACGCTTTTATTAAGTAACGCTGTTTCTTGTTCATAAAACGTGTTCCCATTTCGAAGATTACTAAAGCATAACGAAAGATTATGGAAACGCGCAACGCAAGTTGTGATAGTGAGGTAATGCAAAAATGTCAGAAATACTTATCGGAAAGGCCGTGCGGCAAACGCTTTTCGCAATTCGCTTGTATATTGAAAAGCTATTTTACTTAGGCACCAAGAATGTATGCATTGGGAAACGATGAGGACCTCGATGACTCGGCGGGAATCATATCGCCACACCAGTCACCCTCGAGGCGGAAAATGGGAAAAAAATTTGACTCATTTTAAAAGTTTCCCGTAAATGGAAAGGAACTCGGGAGCGTCGTAGTTCGTGCCGGATAGAAAGTATGTTATCAAGTTTCGTCCCATGGTTATTTCATAACCGACTATGGTATAACTCAGCACGTTCATGCATACCTTATGTTTATGCCCCTGCAACGCGGCCGACATCCGGCCGCGTAAACATCATTTCGCGGTATGCCTACGTCGCGTATTTCTTATGAAGAATATATATTATGTTATCTGTTTATTGGTCACACTTAAAATACATGTACAGGTTTACACTTCATTTTGAAGTGGAAATTCTTGAGTTGACGCATTCGAGAGATTTATCAAAAGATAAACTGTGACGTGCTGCTAACGGCGTTATAATATATAGCCCTTTACGATCGAAGGTAAACTACATATGAATCTGCAGCGCGTGCAGTGCAAAAGCGATGACACTGACGATAATATCGTGTACTTGCCTAGAAACCTTATTACTGAGTCTCGCGTACTGATCTTCTCATTTCATTATTAATACGTGACACCGTTTCTGGTCTGTACTTTCGTCGCGCGAAACTGGCTTGTATTTTTACTGCTTCTCCGCGCAGTAGACATTCATAAATTGAAAGATTGAACTGCAGCTGTTCGTGACAGTTAATTAAACGAGAACAACTTTCCTGAAACCTTGTTACATCTTAAGAACATACTACGTCTTAATCTGTTTGACGAGCTGATGTAGTATTTATACGTTTGATTCCCTGTACTATCACGACTCAAAAGTGGGACATCGATCTATTATATAATGATTTCTGTGTTCGTTCTCTTTACGCTATTTCACAAGAAAATTGTTGTTCCAAAATATACGTTATTTCTATTTCTAGAAACAAAAAATAATGCAAATATCTCTTTCATATAAAATCAAATATCTCATTTCTAGATTATGTTATTCATTCACCTCTTACAATCAGTATGTTATAATACTTAGAAACTAAAAATAACAGACTAAAATTTTATTATTAAAGATCAGAAACAATTTTTTATGCGAAGACCATAATTTGTAATAAAATTTTATACAAATTATAACAAAAGGATTATAATAAAACATATGTTTTCAATGCATTTTCGTAATCATTTATAGAATATCCATAGATTAATCTAAATTATTTTAACGCTGAATATTGTACTTAAAAAGAAAGCGTAAATGAATAGTGAATCATAACTCAGCTCCAAGCTTTTAAAAATTATTATAATAGACATGCGAATGGAACGAATTTTGAAGCAAATAAAATTTAAAAATAATAATGTTAAAATAACTCTATAAAAAATGCAATATTTTTGCTCATAGTCTATTCGCAATTCGATGAAATTATTGTTCTAAATTAATTTCTCGTATTTACTTCGAAATATTTTTAGCTACCTTTAAAACATATAGCATCTCGTACGCAAATTCAAGAAAATTTATTTATCAATTTTCATCAAGTTCTTCAGTCAAAGTGATTCTCGTAATGAATCTAAAATTCAAAACTTTTAAAAAATTCTCAAATCTATTTACAGAATTTCGTACGCACTAAGTAGACTAATCTTTATAATAAAAAGAGAAGTTGCAACGATAGCGCGAGAGTTGCAATCGATTTTCGTCCTGTCGTTAAGTTCTTTTGCGGTCGCTTGATGAATGGTTTCTTCCGGATGACACTTCCAGATAGGTTGTCGGATCGGCTACGGAGTTATCTCGAGAGCTGCGGAACGTATTTTCCTCAACCTCGCGCGAGTCGTCCGTCGAAAGGATAAAGAGGTAGGAGAAAACGATCGTCGTTTTCGAGGAAGATGCGAGAAATCGTGAGAGCAAAGGTGTACTGAGAGTTACTAGCGGAAGAAGAGACGACAGGGACCCGAGGTATCATCTATCATCCGCCTGTTTACCGGCGA
This sequence comes from Cyphomyrmex costatus, assembly GCF_001594065.2. Lineage (NCBI taxonomy): Eukaryota > Metazoa > Arthropoda > Insecta > Hymenoptera > Formicidae > Cyphomyrmex > Cyphomyrmex costatus. The sequence goes on along the minus strand of NW_017279267.1, from coordinate 1,891,306 downwards.
AACAGCCTGCAAATGCTATTCAATTTGCCTGATGGAAAGCCTTCCTTCCTTCCTCGACCTCGTGCGCGTTCCGTTCCGCGTCGACATTCCTTGACTACTAAGTTCCTCCACGTTGCTCCTTTTCCCTCTCCCTAAATTCCGCGCTACCCCTTTCATGGGTCTCACGACGCCACACGGCTTTTCCCTCGCCCTTTGGCTCCCTGTCTCGACGTATCTTTCACTTTTTCTCGCGCGTAATGCGTTTCCGCGTGTTTGCTTTCATCTGAATTCCACCTAATGCGCTCTTGGGAAAATGGCTCCTCGCTAGTAAGACGATCACGAGCAGCGTGTACAGGACTCTTTTGATAAGCTCACGTTTGCAGTAACAATCTTATCTTTTTCTCGTTGTGTGTCAAGAGGAAGACCAATTTTAGCTTTAACGTCAAATAAAGAGAATTTTTCTGTAATTTTATTTTTATATTTTATTTCTATCTTATGTTTATATTTCAATGTATGTAACTATTTTTATTGATCAAGCAAAAGCTTCGGTTATTCCTGCATTTAAGCTGTCGAATTTCTACAATATTTTTCCGTTCGCGCAATCCTCCCGTTACGGGCCCACGTCCTTTCGACGCACTCTCGCGTATTTGCTTTTCATCGAGTCACACCGTCTATCTCTCACGTTTCTAATGGCCACTCGAATGGTGGCACGTTGCCTTCTAGACGATCTTAAAGCGTGCGGTATCGAAGGGCAGTAGAGAACGAATACACACGTAGAGTGCAACGATAGAGAGATTTCCACGAGTTTGAGCTAGGTTCGAAAAGAAACTGAAAGAAAGACCTTTGCCACTCGTCTTACAGGAGAAAACCCTTTCCGCCAGTCTATCGACGTTCTCGTGAACACGTGCGCGATGGGTGGTGACTAGCACTTCGCGATGAATAGGTAGAAAGACGCGAAATAGAATTGAAGAAAGAGAAAGAAATGCACGGGCGAAATGCAGTGAATGAATTGAAGCAATAACATCGTGAAAATTCTCACTATTTATTGATTGATTCCATTTGAACTTGTAATAAGAATCTCTCTTGAATCTCCTGAACTGACCTCTTAAATAATACTTTTAAAAAAGGTTTAAAAATGCACATGTATAACTAACGAAAAAATTTAAATTACTATACGGGGTTTAAATAAAAGTAACATTAATAGTCATGAAACAGATTATAGAAGTTGGGTGAATGATATTGCCAAGTTTCTTCGGCCTTCTACCAATTTTCACATCGTGTTAATCGAGTTACGAACGACTGCCTCCGGCGTTGGCTCGATGCAAAGACTGGGAGACGGGAAGGGTTGAAAAGGGGAGATCCCGATGTCGGAGTTTGGGGGTAATCCGCGCATCATATCTCACCGTTGACAAGCATTCATGACCCCTGGTACCCGGCGGCCTCAATAGCGAACGACATTCGCCAACAAACGTTCTCCTCCTCTTCCTCGACATCACCACTCACCCCGCACCCCTCACAAACCCCGTTAGTCCCGCGTGTTATCACTCTCTCTCTCTCTCTCTCTCTCTGACTTCCCTCGTCGCTTTCCACAAATTCCCAGCGTAGAATCCTATAGACCGCAGTCGTTGAACCAGGCGGAATACGTCAACGGATGGTAGCTTCGCGTTAAAAATTAACCGACTCACCGTGAACGTGCTCATATTTTCCAAAGCTCGCCCCCGAAGCTCCCGAAAACGCGCATTTCTCTCTTCTGAACCTTTAGCTTTTATCGCGACGTATGAGATTGTATCGCGATCATGCGGAAGAGGCGTCACTTGCATACGCAGCCTTGGACGTGTGCATTGTGTGTCGAGCTGTAACGTACCGAGTATATTGCGGAAGCTTGTCGCGTTACATTGACTTTGTGCATGTGTATTCCTCGTGAAAATCACACGTTCAAACGCAAAGTTTATATATGGCAGGAAAAACATCGCGTTTCCATTATGCGGGCATAATGATAATCTCTCGTAAGAATGGATGAAATTAATTGCTCCAACACATGCACGCATTTTCCAATATAAATGTCTTTTATCATGAACATATCATTTTATAATTATTTTTTCAGTTTTATTATATATACTGTACACATCTCGATAAAGATAATATCATAATTAAACCCTTAACAAGCTGACATATATTTATGGTTGAATGCATTATGCGAATATATTTTTACGCTGCTGAGCATTAAAGTCTGATACGTACGTATTATACAATGCACATTTTGATGCAGAAACGTAACGTAGGATAAATTATGCGAACGGGGCGGACGCCAAGTGCTTTTATCGTAAACAGCGTTTCCGTGATAGAATAATTAAGGCCTCCGCAATCAATATAAAATGGCCATTAGAGCGTTCAGACTGGGCGTCAGCGATACGCGGGATATATCGCGTTAAAGCGTAATTTCATTGAAAATCGCACGCGTACATAATGGTATTAATTTAAGAGGGAATTAATCCGCCGAGCGTCGCATTAATTTAAAAGCGTCCGCCCGAAACGATTTGTTGGCGCGCGCGGTACTTCACTTCGAAACCTGCCAAATTAAATGCCCTTTGAGAGATCGACGAATTTCCGCGACACACTCCCATGTCGAGCGCATACAAATCCTGCGAAAACGTATATTGCAGGCCTCTGCAAGTTTCTTTACTTTAATATCCGATCAGGAGAGCTTTAGAAACCAGCATCAATAGATTCTTATTTCCGATCAATTTTCTCTAATTGAAATTAAAATATAATAAAAAGTGAAATTTTATCAAAATTAAATCTCATTAAATACACACCTAATATTTTATTGAATGTAAATTATATTTTCTTCAAACCTGGACATTAAAAATGAATTTCATTAAATACATTATATATTTTTCAAATACAATATATTTTATTAAATTACATTACATTTTTTTCTAAAAACGCAATTACTTTTTAAGCCATTATTCACAGAGATGTTTTTAACGTATAAACACACACATATTTCATTCAAGTGCCAATAGGACAAAGTCAAATTTTGCAAAAGATCGCTGCAACGATTAAAAATAACATTATAATTATAATATAGTAGTATAAAGAGATAATATGTGATTGCATCATCTATCAAAAGTGGCATTAAATGATGTAAATTAGTTACTATACCTCGTGATCTATCTATATATTAACATCGTCGATCACAAGTTGGTACATAGTTTCGGTTGGTTGGAGATTAAACCTTCCGAAGCTTGCAAGAACATCACAAGCTTTATTAACAATAGCCGCATTGCATGTGAACGGCATCCCATACGACACGTGCCATAATTCTGCATTGGCACGCTTGATATTTGCGTTCAAGAGAATTTTCAAAGTATCGAATACTTACAGTGTAATCGAACAGAAATTTATTTATTGTAAATGTTTCGCACTTGAGAAAGTATAATTTTCTGATTATAAGAAATAGTACAATATTTATAACTTTCTCGATATTATATCTATTGTTAGATATTAAAAGGAGCAATAATAATCCGATCCCTTAAGTTAAATAATATTTTGTTATTTTTAATTTCCATATCAGAATGTAAATCGATTCATTTTTGTGGAGTTTCAAAAGAAATAATGTTCATATTAATATTATAATAAAATTAAAATGTTAAGCTTTCTTATTTTAATTAAATTATTAACATATAAGAGCAGTGGCGTTCTATAAAAATGATTAAAAATAATTGAAATTAAGTATAATATTATAAATTTGACAGCGTATGTTTCTTTCTTAATCACACGTAATCATATTAACTATATCTGTATCTATAAAAGATTTGAAAATGCGATAAAAAATCAGGAATAAAAGATATTATTTTTCTGCATAATATCTTTTTATAGATGACAAAGAATTCATATACGTATATAATATATTATTATGAACAATATTTCAAATTTAAAATCGCTCGCGTTTAATTAATTTTCGACTAAGTGGTTATCTTCATTACAATACTAGCAATTTTCACGGTATATCCCTTGCTTAATGTAATGTGCTATGATCTTCACGCGGCGCAGACAATCTCCTTCCTTTTACACGCCCGTAACGACCGCAAAACGCCATTCAGCCAATTATTGTTTCGTTATAGAATTCCTTACGATTCCTAACGATAACGTCGCAAGAGTTGAAACGACGTTATTGGGTATACCTTTAGCAGTCACGCAGTAAATACCGTAGCTATAAGCCGGTCTTAGAGACAATTCAATTAGCCGATATGACCCTCCGACGTGCGTAGGCGTGCACGGAGCACGCAGACCGTGTATACGCCGATCACGATATGCAATCACCCCGCGTGCACCCCTTGACGTACATTAGGGAGCGGCAGCATGTATGTAGATTCCACTAAATGTAGTTTTCCCTCAAGCCGCGGATCGGAATTATCGGAGCACTCGAGCAACCGTGGTCGAATTGCCTTCATAAAACAACAATTACCTGTGGATTCTAAAACCGTTAACGGAAGATAAATCCTAAGGCTTCTACGGTTATTTCATTGGTGAACATGACTCATCCATTTCTACCCTCTGCCCGTTGCAACCAACTCCTTTATTCCAATTTGCTTAATTAACGCGCGACGCTTTTCTCTTGCATTTTTTTCCTTTAAAATCTCTTAACCATCTGCGAATAGAGAATAAACTGTATGTGCTTTACGTTATATCGGAAGATTAACTTTAATCTATTTTTGCACGCATTTTTAAGAGGTTAAAATCGTTCCATAATATGTAGATTAAAAAATGTTTTATTGCGTTACGATTATTTTAGAAATCCATTAAGTAAACTAACCATTGAATTAAACCCAAGCAACGGAAACCGTTGTATCGTGTAATCGAGATATCAAATTCAAGCGTGCTGGTCGCTCAAGGAAAATCTGTCGAGATAAGTGCCGAGCACGTTCTGCCAATCACCGTGTCCGTCGTTCAGCGATAGCCAACTCACGTTTCCAAATCAAATAAAGTCGTATCATGCTGATTGGGCTAATAAATGAAATATAAATAGTAAGAAATAAATCTATTTTCTTTATAGAAGTAAACGTAGAGTAGCAACGTAAAAATTAAGTATAAAATTAAAAAATTTAAGATTATTGGAGTTCTAAAATAGACTTGAAAGATAGAAAGTAAAAACAAATAATCATAATGATAATTGTAATGCCAATTAAACAAATTAATAATCATTTTGATGAAAAAACAATCATCAATGATATTTCGAGAAATCGATAAATAGATATTAACAATTCCGTCATTATAAAGAGGGTTTGATTTCAGATACGTCAATTAATTCGATAGCAAGCAAGGGCTTGCATGACGAATCGTCAAAATTCGAATAACAAATTATATTATGTCATGCTCTTGGTGTATGAAATATTTTTTTCGTCTCCGCGCGCAATTTGCCCGATCGCGCACAAAATTTAATTGTTCCAACGACGAAACGGAGAGCAGCGCAATTAACAACTGCACCGCGGCTCCGGATAAATGCGCGGCGGACGATCGAGACCCGCCGCGTTGTAATCCGAAAAATCTGTCGCCTCGCGCGCGAGAGATCCACCGACCTCGTGGGTACGTATACATTTATACGCGTCGACGAAATTTTGACCGACAATTCCGCGAAGGGCGAAAACGATCGTCGGCGACTTTTCCAGCGCGGTATGGGCATAAATCACCGTCAAAATAGGCCGGTCGCTTCGGATAGACATACGCGTGCGATCGTCCGTGCCGCGCGCTTGGCTTGATCGTCGAGTTTTAAACGGACGCGACAGAGGGCTCGCTGATTTATCCCAGCGCTATTTGTTCGTTCTCTCATCCCCCCATTTTTACCTCCTCCTCCTCCTCCTCCGTTCTTTGCGTTCACATTTTCACTTTTTTGTATTTTTTTTTTGTTCGATACGCGCAAGGGTCTCCTACAGGATGGTAACACGTAGCTGCGGGCGTCCGCAGCTACGTGCTAGCGGCCATGGCGCACCAGCAGTTTTCCCCACCGGGAAATCTGCAGCAATTTTTCATTACCCGACGCGACAATGTATCTGCCTGTTCCGTCCTCCTCCCGCCTGCTCCTCCTACCCCCCCGCGGCCGCCCTAACTCTCGAAAAAGTGTCGTGCCGCTACCTGTGCTTCGACACGGGTGAGCGCCGCACTTCGTTGGCCATGATAATGTTTTCATTATTCACCGGATTATACGGGGCGCGTTGGCGGAAATCAGGTGGGACGGTATTATGCGCCACTATCGGCTGTATCGAATCGATGATTTACCGGCACGCGGAGCGAAAAAAGTTGTCGGTCCGACATTCCGGCAAGTAGCGCTCGATTTCAAAGTGGGGACGGAAAATGGACAATGATTTATTTTTGAGAGGCGCGCACACCGTTGCACCGCGTTCGTGATTGCACGAGATTTGTTTGATTAATGACAATGACGTCAAAATACTATCCTCGTGGGAAACAGTAATTTATAATTTTAATTAATGTCTCCCAATAAAGCTTTGCAACAAATATAATGAAGTAACGCAGCAAAAATCTGTAATTATTGGAAGAATTTGTCAAAATCGACTTTAACCTTTGACTTACTTATCATCAATCACAAATTTCACTCATACTTTGCTCTGATAGACCTAAGATCTTTTACGTATCTATTGCTGAAAATAAAATTTGAAAAAGTTAAGCCACCTCTAGAACACACCCTGCAGACAGACAAATGGATGGATGGATAGAAGAATCACAGACGAACGGCCGAATTGTGAAATTAAAAGGTTATAATTTATTATTACTTGATGAGCAACAAGTGAAAATAGGGCATTTAGTTCTTTATAACCACATACCACCGATCTATGCAATTTCGCCGAACCTTCACTTCTAACTTATACCGTGGAACGGAGAAACGATGGCACCTAATGAAATTTCGTCGATCGATAACGTGAACGCATCGTGTCTTGAATGCAATATCGTGGCCACGTTAACGCCGCATCTCTCAAGAATGAAGCGACTGCAACAACACGAAGCAACGGTGGTAGCTTGCGACAGCAGCACAGCCAGCAGAGATAGCGCTTTATAAACTTCTTCCATTCCGGATGAATCTCGGGTCGGTGGAAGCGCACCCGGTTTTCATTGCGAAATAAGCCGCTCCGAGCTACGACGGATAGGTATACTATCCGCCTACCGAAGGATTAGGGAAATCGGGTTTACAGCATGGCACGGATACGAGAGAGCCACAGCCACGAGCGAGACGACGACGTAGAAATCTTTGCTGAAGAGTCTTAGCTCTATTTACCCCTTTCCGCGGAAGATCGCGATGCAGATAGGCTTGCACGCAACTGCATCTTACGACTTGGCTGTAGGTTGATGCGGTCTCTCAAAGAGCGCTGAGTTGCCTCTCCCGACAGTTTCGCACTCGCGCAAGAAGATGGAGAATGTTCTGTCCCGACACGTCGTGTCGCATCACCACACGTCTACGAGATATCTGCCAAGAGACATCCCAATGCGTCGTTTACGCACTACTTCCCGTTTGCTTTTCACGCGACGAGGTAATCTCGAAATAGATAGAATTACCTACGTTCCGAGTGGAATATGAGATACTTAAAAATTGTGTCGGAATTTAAATAATGTAATTTGTATGAAAGTCGGGAAATTTTTTGAAATTATATATCGAAATCTATTTTTGTTATTCATAATTAAAGATGATTTACATTCTAAATAAAAATTAATTTTTTCTAACATATGATACACAATTTTGTACAACCATCATTTTTCAAGAATTTTCAACGATTTGCGTTGAATAATTAATAATTTAATTACTTGTTAAATCTCACCCATATAAGTGGCCACTCTATTGAATCTCTGTCACATGGTATCCTTTGTCAAAGGCACTTACCGCTCTCCCGAGTGATTGGTGAAACCGAGCGAAGTACGTTAAGTACTTTGTAAGAGAGTAACCAGATGAATCCACTTACTACAACGATAATTACGGTATCGTGAAAAGTGCGAGACCACTGGATTTGCGGGAATAATCAATAAAAAAGTGCAAAGAGAGGAGCGGGGAAAAAAAAGGGGACTGAAAGAAAAAGAGTGGAGAGAAAGTAACACGGGCATGCAAACGAAGAACGACGGAAAGGCCGGAATACCGATAACAAAGCGTGCGCAACGACAGAGAGAACGTAGCTTATTACGCGAGATGCCGTCTGTCTTTACGCGGACGGTTAAAATCGTTTAATTCACAAATATAGAGGATTTACGATCGATTGAATTTGGCCCAGTTCCGCGCATTGTCGCACAGCGAACAAAAGCCGATGGCGAGAACGCGAGAGTGTTGTCAAATCGACGCAAGAGTAGGTTCCCGTGCAGAAGTTTGCTTTTAATCGTGAACAAATACCGCACCATTTCTCTCTTGCGGAGAGAGCAGCCTGAATAGCAAGATAGAAATGATCAAACAAAAGTAATTGCAAATTAAAATCTAGATTAATGCATTAGTTTCTACTATTTTTACGCCCGGGCAATCTTAGTAAATATATTATACAATTAATTTTCAATCATGATTACGCCCGTTGAAAACGTTCGACAGCTGTAATTCATTGATAATCTGCATTGTTAATTGGAATTATACAATTAATTTTCAATCATGATTACGCCCGTTGAAAACGTTCGACAGCTGTAATTCATTGACTCTGCATTGTTAATTGGAGTGCTTCCATAGCATGACAAGAAATTGCAAAATACATGATTATGATAATTTGCCGATGAAGCATTCAGCTAATTGAATAAAGCAATCGTATTATTAGCATAATGCTGTTGTTAAGTAATCAATGCACTCAGTTGTTTACGATTATGATGTATTGTATATATATAGGCAAATGTGGAAGAATATCGATTCGACCGCATAACGCAAATTAATCATCCGTTGTAATAGGTCGGAACGCGTTCGCGATTTTAGAGGATAATCATGTACTTTGAATAGATTTTAGCATCTCTAATAATCTGGAGCTATAACGGCGCGTTATCTCTCCCGCACATTGAAACATCGGCTGGCGCCGCATGCATCGCTTAACACGCTTTATAATACATCTGAGAGCATATTCAGGTGTTCGGAGCGCACGGTGGAGCACTGTTCCATGAAGTTCGAGAGTCTCGATGGTACCTGGTTACAGGTTAATCGTCCGTTAAGAGACTTTGACCAACACGCAGTGCGAACTATCTGCCCTGCAAGAAGTTAGTACGAGTAATTACCAATTATACGCTACCGAAGACAGTAATTGGAGGTATGGCCAGATTTCAGACACCCTTGCTAAGCACATTATAAAGCACTTATTAAAGTCGTCGTATCTATATAGCCTCGTTCTTTCGTGTCTCATCATCTTCGTGAAATAAAAATTGTCTTCTCTGTTTTCACGCAATTTAACTATTGCTTTCTAACATAATGATAAAATTATATAATAAACTATAGCAATAATTACTTTAGTGAAATGAAAAGATGAATGGAATAAGAAATCTGTTAATACATATGTATTCCTGTTAGAACTCAAAGAAGTAATAGTAATCAATCCCTTGAATTATATAACATTTTGTTGCTTTTAACTTCCATGTGTATCAAAATATATATTAATTTATCGTAGTTCAGTTCAAAAATAAACAATGTACATATTAACATATGCATGTACACACTTAAAACGTATTTATTAAACTAAATTTGAGTCAATACATTTTCTAGAATTAAATTATTTAATTTCATCGTTTTAATTAAATTAATGACATATTGAGTAGAAGCAGTGGCTTATAAAAATGTTAACTTAAAATTAGATATTAGAACTTAAAATTTGACATTATAAAGCTAACAGTATAAAATATAAATAATAGATTTATATTTCGGACGACTTGCATTTGCAATGTGTTAACAAAATAATGATTTTGATCGTCACCGAATTTTAATAAATGACTCTTTTAACGACATGGATTATACGAGGGTGAGTTTTTTGTCAGAGAGACAATTGCTTGTCACATTATTTTATTAATATAACGTTAATTTTGTGTTAACGTTAATTTTGTGTCTTCATTAGCACCACAGGGATACATCACAAACGATCTTCCAATCGCTTGATGAGCTAAATTGTTCTCTCTGTGGAAATACTGTGGTTTGCCTTTTTATTTCATTGACAATTTTTTAATACTAAGAGTCCTGTATATTCGTTCTATTATAAATAATAGACTCCTGAAAATTCAATATATAAAAAAGAAATTAAAAGTTGGTTAGTATGGAGTCAACGCGGTTGAAGAAGAACGCAGAATGTGTACTTATTTATTATACTCGTTTAAGATAGCAAATAATCTACACCAATATTTGAACATTTCGGCTATTGTTTTTAGCCATTTTCAGCAAAATATCATAAAATAATCGTTAAAACTGTATCAGTCCCTTGCGTCTTTAAGTGCATTCTCTGAATTATAAAATTTTCTAAGAGAAGTTAGAAACTTCTAAAAGTTGAATTTCTAAGAGAAATCTAACAGTGTTATAAAGAAATATTTGCTATATTCGTCATCAAAATAGTCGAATGTTGCATTAACTTAACTTTTGCATTCTAAATCAAACCTATATCGTGATATAGCAATTTCAACGTGGGATACCTTAATTAACACACGATCTCCGCAAGACGCGGGCAAAATGGAAGCGAGTGAAAGTGTTTCCGCAACAGTGTAATTTCGTCGCGCGCAGATTATAGATGTAAAGGCGACGCTTTCGTGGGTGGAAGGAAGCCCAGTCAGCTAAATTCGAATTCTAACTACATGATGAGATTCAGGAGCGCCACAGAGAAGGGCACATCGAGACAGACCATGGGTCCTACGTTGCATCGAACTGCCTGTTTGTACATGCGCGTATGTAGCCGGCTGCCGAGAGGGAAATGTTTCTGGATTGCACGTCCCCTACAGCCGTGCCACGGTGCACGCACAAGGCTTTGTTTAAGCCTGTATTATTGCTGCGGAAATTGGGGTCTGACGCGAGAGGCTGTTGATTCTCTACGAACGAGGGATGTTGGTTGAAAGGCGAGAATCGACAGTGCCGCTTGTACCACGTGGCGACAGTTTGCTTTGGCGCTTTATCATCCTGCTTACGATGCGTTCCTTCCGCATTACGATCAGAGCGGGTGTAATGCATTAATGGTGCTTACGAGATGTCGCAGTAACGAATGGATTGCGGTTACATCAAATGGATACATTTCTTCGCGTATATGTGAAGTAAGTCGTTCGCGCGATCAATTAACCATGTCAACGGAAAGACGCGCAGGCAACATTGTAATTTACTTACTTGAACGAGAACGACAGTTCAAATGGATTCCAGTTGAGTTGTTACTAACGAATTAATCATCTGAAGTAATAAAATTTATGAAACTAAATTAACGGCGTCACAGTATCCGATTTATAACTGCAATTAATAAGTACAAAGAATTGATTGCATCACAAACGTGTTTTAATAGTGGAAAACGTTTCGCCACGTTGTTAAACGAAGTATTTTTTGAAAACGAGAGAGAAGGGCGAAGAAGAATGAGCGTGAGATACGAAGGAAAAGAGAATGGGCGCAAATAGGAGACTGTTCTTGCGGCTTTACTCAGCCTTTCTCTAAAGAGACGAACGACAAAGGGAGGAAAGAGGCGAAAGGCAGAGAATAAGACGAAGAGGACCGGAGATAGAGAAACCGCGGCGTGATTAAGTGCGTGTCAAAGCCCTGCTTTACCCTACTGCGCAGTAGCTTCTTGTACTGACTATGGCCTATCCTGCACGACACTCATCCTCTTTACGTAACCACCGTGTAAGGGATGTATGTTGCTCTCTCTTTCTCTCGCTGTCTATTAAGGTATCTGTGCCGTCGTACTGTCGTAGCATAGCGGAGAGTAACCAGAGCGATTGTAGATTTATCAGATTTCGTGCCGCGAATCGCCGTCAACATGCTGGCTCGTCGTTTACATTACATTAGTTTTGCAGCGAGGAAATGTATGAAGTTAAGTCATTGCGCTATTCGTGATCGGAAATTAAAAATAAATTCAGCTTTCATTCTTTTCCAATCTAAATAAACTTTCGTTTTGTATTCAGTTTGTCAATATGACAAATGAAATCTTTCGCAAGAAAATATTTCACGGCGGAGATTAAAATGCAATGAGGCAGAGATTTGAACAAGTAATCTGATTTAGAATTTACTGCAGCTTGGAGTCGTGTAATTTCAACTCTGAGCTCGACTGGAATTTCAACCGTGATCTATCCGAAACGCCGCTCGTCTCTCAGGCAAGCGAACGGTATACACACGGTATTCTATTCACTAGAGTGACAGAAGAGGTACATCTCTATAGGCCCAGAAGTAGGAATTCTGGTACACTCGATTCACCCGATTCCGTGCAAGAGGAGCTGAATCTAGAGATTTAACGTCTTTGTGTGTACGATATACATGTATATAATAAATACATAATGTATATATATGTGTGTATATAAAATACGCGCAAATTCATCAGAAATTCTGCGATATTCATGCGTCAATTTGCATTATTAATATCAGAATCATTATCTTTTCGGTCGTACACACGCGTTTTAACGGTTTCCTTACAAATTCTCTTCTAAAAGTTACTATTATCTCCATATATTATTTTAGCATTTCAACTAGCAGCCGAGATCTTTAAAGGTACCTTTGATATTTTGATTGTGAATTTTGATGGATTTAAATCTGTAAAGAAATAAGTGAGATTACAATCCAACTTTTACACTGAGAAAAATTTCTGGTTAAAAATAGACGAATCAGAAGATTCTGATCGTATTAGACTTTTGATATTATCTCAATTAGAATTATAATATATTCAACCAGGAAATTTTGATTTGTTCATTTTCAACCAGAATTCCAATTAATTAGACTCTTTTTCTAGTATATGATGGTAAAAACTCATTATTAAAGCTTTGGCAAGTAGAGGAAATCGGGGCACCATAAATCAAAAATTCAAACAGTAAAAAATATATTAAAACATAAGATTTTTGGTTTCAATTTTTTTATATAATTAAAATATACTTAATATATATTTTAAGATTTATTGAGCATTTTTCATAAATATTGATTTGTTTTTAAATAAAAATCGAAAAAGAAATTTTTAGAAATAATCCAATGTACCCCATACTCGGAGTATCATTAAGTCAGACACATATGTACCCTTAGACGACTTTCTTTTATATTTTCTAACCATTTTTACCGTGTTTTCTGAAAGAATATAAAAGAATTTGTATTGCTCAATTTCATCACGAAAACTTGATCTAATCTAATCCGATGAGAACCTATCTAGACAAATTTGCATAGTTTATACATAACCAAATGTATAAAGATATTTATCTATAAATACATTTTTATCATAACGACAAGCGTAAATTTATATAATTTTTTATGTATACACAGTTCTGCAGCTACGTAAATTATTCTAAACGCCTGGTAGTATATGACCCAAGGTGTCCCAGCAAGAGATGACCCATTGATGCCCCATGATATAATTTTGACAGGTAAAATCACTTTCGCACCACGAGATTCTTTAACAGCATATGTACAGAAAGATAACGGAAGTGGATCACTGGCATCTAGATATACATAGTATGGGCAACTAAATAACAATCATGTCATACCAATTACATCAACCTAAACATTCTAGATTTCCCTAAACAGTCAATGACCCATAGTACCCCGTGACCCATAAAGCTCCGGTCTCCTCTATATCAGAATTTTTCAGACTTTTATATAATCCAAAACAATAAAAAACTTACTGGGTTTTTCGAAGATCCCTATTGCTGATGAAAGAGTTAAAGTTCATGTTGCCCGCGGAGGGTTAATTAGCACAGCAAACTTTTTACTACGAGTTTTCTCTCGTAATCGCTGTGCCAACACGCAGAATTGCCGTGTGCTGTAGTGCTGTAATGTTTGAATGGAAGTTAATCTTGCAATCTAATACAATGTAAGTCGCGCGCATCTCGACGTTTGTTCAATCTTATGAGCCACATGTATGTACAATTGCGGCTGCAAAGCGAGCATTAGTCCCACCTTTAGTATTTCGGCGTGGAGAACGTAAATGTAGAGACGCGGCTGTTAAAGCGGCAGATACGATGATACCGTTGTTGTCTCTGGTGTCGAAGACAGTCGAGATTGCATAGCGGTGATACCGCTACGTTATCCGCGGACGAATCAAAACGCAGTTGCCAAGTCGAAATGCCGGTTTCGAATGCGCGTCGTCGCTCCTACCTCTCTTGTCCCGGCAATTTCGAGCCCGAAATCACAGCCGAAATTCGCTTCGACCCAACCTCCCTCACCGGCCGATATCGACTCGGACTCGTGTCGTTGCGGTCCAGAGTGGAGCATGGCGTTCAGTTGTATTTCGGCGGAGGCGACGCGTTGGCCGCAACTAGCTCGCGGACTATTATTTGAACGGTTATTGGTATGATAGCGCGTATCTGCGCGTCGTGCATCACAGCGCCAACTCTACGGTTGTCATCCTGATTTCGGGGGGGGTCTCCCTCACCCTCGTCTCGTCTCTCAACCCCTGGCGGCATCTCCACACCACTGTACCGCTTGTCGCACCGTGCTGCTGCTGTGTCCCCCCTCGCAGTACTTGTACCTACATACAACCTACAGCCACAACCCGGGTTGCTCTGTCACCCCTCCACCCGGACTCTGCTGTTCCTCTGGGACGACTCGCCGCATAAATGTATGTTTCCAGGATTTCTGGTTGTCTGCCGAATGAATTATGGAGGCTCGACGACCGACGCCCGCCGCCGCTGCCGCCGCCGCCGCCGCGCCGCCATAGCCGCCATTGGCGTTGCTTTCTCTCCCCCCGGGTTGAGATTGCGAGGATGGAAATCATTCTAGAGAAAAGAATTGTATTTCCCTCGCTGTACAACCGTACAATATTTACGCTGATAAGAGAGAGCGGATCCTTACAATTATACTGATAGGTGATATATTAAGATGAATGATTAACCGTCATCCCTGAACTTTGTCGTGATGAACTCGATGCGGAATTTACGACGTTTATACGCGTACCTATCAAAACTTTTGATTAATGGTGACCTGTAAAGTGTATCCTTTTAATCTTCTTGGAACTTGAAGAAACGATAGAAAAAAGAAAATTATCGCGGGGTAGACTGGAGTCACGAGATAAAAATAAAACTAGAGACACAGTTGATTAACGATGTTATATTCTATTGTAGCTCGTTTTTCCTAATTTTTTTCAGTTCTTTTAATCTTAAAAGCGTCGTTCCGCAATCTGACATCTTACTGAAATAAACGATATCGATCTGTAAACTGCACATGCGGCGGAACTGTTTGCTAATTACTGCGTTCTGAGCACAGCTAAAGTATATAATTGGTAGTAACAGCAATATGCAATTAATAGCAAACACTATGTAATTACCACGGTTGTAATCACATTGGCAATGTAATCTGATGCTACTATTCACTCGAACGATACCGCCGTCCATCATAGTTTGATATATCGTTACGCTATGCCATATACCGACATGCGCCATTCTTACAACAACACCCAGCGCGTAATTACCGTCCACACTTTCGTCTCGAGCCGTCACGATAGTATCAGCGGGCGATATTCCCTCGAAAGTGCACCGCTGTTTTCTCAACGCCCTATCAACTTTTTCATCTTTCCCCCGTTATTTTGTTTCTTACCACGCTTGGCGCGCCGACAAAGAGGAAAACTTCTGCCCGCGCTTGAACTTCCCCATTGTATCGCTCGAAGGGAAAGTCGACGACGGCGCATTTGAATCTCAGTCGCGACAATAATCGCGATTACGGCAATCGCGGGAACGTAGCCAGAGTGTATTCTCACACCATGCACAAAAAAGTTCCGGCTTTGACAGTAACTTTTAATTTCTATCGCGCGCGTAGGACGTAGAGTTGTATTACAATCTTGCTGAAAATCGCGAGGCTCGTGGAAATTATTTTACACGATCAGACAGCTTGTTCCAGGAAATTATTATCTCGAATAACGGGCAATTTCCTGGAGACAATTTCGCCTATGGTAATGCTAGTATAAAACCTAACATCCGGTTTTATTGACCCTATCAACTTCAAAATACCAAGTGCAGAAACTGCGTCACACGAGCATGCAAATGATTTTGATGCAAGGCAGACGGTCGAATTTGAAAGAACGAGCCGTGCTTTTGGCATCATAAAATATAAAGTTGGAATATTTCCGGTTTATCGCCACTTTATCGCGTGACTTTGAAACACATTCGGGATAAATGGAGTTTCGGAGTCGCAAGAAAGTCACGATATCAGGTTGCTACAGTATCTTTCTTTGAGAGTTATCTATACAAACGACTCGCTGAACGCTCTCATCTTGAATATTACTGGTATTTACTATTCATTGCATGAATAGTAAAATTTCAGCGATAAACGAAGACAGAAGACAGTGTATAAACGAGAAGCGGTACACGCTCGGACTACGGTGCTGCTTTCTATCATAACAATTAGCTATCATAACAATTAGGAAAGGAGGACGAGAAGTTACAGCGATGCTACTATTTGGAATGATCTCGACACAGAGAGTACGAGTACCTTCTCGAGCGGGCCTCGTATCCTTGTTTTCACAGTGTTCCCAGCTGTTCATTGGATGGAGAGGAAAGGCTAATTAATCGCACCGAAAGCTGCGAATGGACGGTTATGTGCACGAATGTTTGATTCTTGCATCTATCACGCCCCAATTCCGCTGCCAAATAACAACGAGGCTGCATCTGTACCCGAGAGTATTATTGGACAGTTTCGTTATCACAGAATTAAACAGTCTAACTAAAATATACAGCACGGAAAGTTGATTGCGCCCTCATGAAAGCAAGATCGCCGCCGTGGAAAAGCAAGCTGGAAATGAACGAAGTCGAAAACGCCGATATATATCATTTAATAATACGGAACGCCCGTCGAGTGCGCTGACGAGCAGCGAAATTACAGAAAAGCCGAGTGTTCGTGAATCCTTTGAGGGTGATAAGGAGTGCTTCTTGAACTATGAATAAATAAACAGTCTTCCACGGATTAAGCGGGAGTACCTATTCCCAATCGTGCTCTAGGCCGCTTCAAAGAATACTAACACATGCGCAGTAAACATATAAAATTGTTCGTGAATTAGTTCGTAGAATAGTAAAATTTTTTTGTTAAAATCGAGTTTGCAAAGAGATTATCATAATTTTATCTCAAATCGCATATTTTTGATAAATATTCGTAGAATATTGCAACGATCGTTAAGAAATTTATTTGAAAATTCCGAAGTTTTTCAACTAAAAATAAAAAGATTTTACATGGTTATAAATAATGAGTGAATTCAATCACATAAAAAGAAGAAATTATACTTATTCAACTGTAAGTATTAATTATAAAAATTCGATTATGCTCTTGTTAAATATTTTCATCGCTTAATCGTTTACGCGTGAAATCATTTCTCGCGGTTGATTGCGGTTCTTATACTCTTAAGGTAGCACAAAGCTATGGTGAATGTGCATTTGCGAGGGATCCTACGTTCACCTAGATTGACATAACGAAGACTTTGCAATGTAAATTCATCCCACATGCGGTTTCGTTTAACGAACTCCTCTTTGTCCATGCTTTTAGCGCCGCACATGCGTACTGCCCTGAACATTTACGTCGTAATTACGTCGCAATAAAGTGATAGAGCGTCGGCACGATGCCCGCTTAACGGGGTAAAGACGACGAAATAATAATCACAAGAATTTAAACGACAATATACCGCGATGTAGATATTTTCATGAAATTCTCCTGCTTTATCACTGTCGTCCTTCCTATTCGCAAAATTCGCAGCGGCGGTTGCACTAAAAAAAAATAGCCAACGATAATCAGCGGGAAGAAAGTCGAATGAGAGACGCGAACGAGCGAGCCAATGTTTGTGAGAAAAGACAAGCACCTGGCGCTTCTCACCGTCGGTTAAATCTTACGGATCTCTGGTTTGACGATTGGCTTCCGCAACAAAAATTTCTAGTTCTGGATGGAGTCGCATTTACGCGAATTGCGATAGAACGTCTCGTCAAGACACGAGCGATTTCCGCTTTTGTCGTCTTTCCCGGTTCGTTTCTTCATTCATATTCTCGTTCCTTCGTTCCTCGCCGTTTCTCATATCTTCCGTTCGCTTTTATCTTATCGTCTCTCATCGATTTTCCTTTTCTATTCCTTCAATCTCACCACTGCTTCTCTGACTATCCTATCTTCGTCTAATTCCGTCGACGGTTCACCTCGGTTAGACTCGATCGCTGTGATCCGCTGATTGAGTAATCAGATTCACTAGTCGCTCTTCCCCTCGTCTTGCGGCACTTTCTAACTGATTGAACGTGATTAGGTCGTTTCGGAAACCCGATTGAATTCGGATTTATGGATATTAGAAAGCAAGCGAATTGCACAATCTGGATTAAGGATAGCACGTAATAAAAAGATATATTATATTTTATACATAACATAATTTTTTCTTTTTTATAAAAGATACCATGTGAACTAACAATTTTTTCTGTTTTTTCAAACGTTTAAGTAAATTTCGAATTACTTTTTCAAATTATGTTCGTATTAATAGAAAATAAGGTAATATATACTTTTCACAAAAATTCAGGATTTATTTATAAAATTATTAATAACAAAAAATAATAATAATATTTGTAATTACATATATTTCAAGATTTTTATGTTCTTTTTACTGTCAGTGTTATTATATACATTTACTTCTATTTACTACAGTTGTACCTATATATTCACGTTAATCTTAGGGTTATAGCTTACGATAGTAATCCAAGACGTTGCTTCAGAGCTTTTCGCTGCTACGATCCATTAACAGTTTTGTTGTCCGTTGAGTTTTCCAAACGGAAGGAGAGGGGCCGCACCTTTCCGACGTTTTCTTTTTCTTTGTTCACCCTTTTCGTATTCTGTCTAAACCCGAAACCTACCATCTGTTTTCCTTCAAATGTACCTTGTAACGGACGCTTAAGACTAAAGCAATTAGACCGACAGATATCCGGTTTCAGGACCGGAACTACGGTGAGAAAGAGCTTTTACGAAAACGTCATTTCGCAAAAGACGATATCTGTAACAGAGTATTGCCGTCAGAAGGAAGGCATTCACTTTACTGTCTGTGCGCTACTCGTGTTTCCGTCTCATTCGCATCTGAGATATCGGCGATGCTTCTTGAAAGGTTCGAGAGTATTTCCGTAAAACGTTTATAAAATGTCACATTCCAGTATTATTTCTATATAATCCTCGTATTTAATGTAAATTAAAACAGGAAGATTATGTAAAATAATAAAATAATGTACATATTATTTTCTCTTTCTTGTTTTTAAACAATAAAACAACATATTCTGTCGCTCTCTCTCTCTCTCTCGCTCTTTCGGTTTTTTAATCGCTTTCAGTCTATATATTTATAAAATATTAAATCTTAGAAATAATGGACGAACAAATTATAAATATTTTACGTATTATGAAATAACGCGATTTATATTGCCTTACGCTTTATCATTTTGTCTTTATTTAGTGAAAACAGCTTCTGATTTTGCAGCACCTCTTTTTAGAAGGGATGTGAGGATGAACATGATATTTATACACGTTAATGTTGCCTCAGTATACGATGAAATATGTTGTTCGAAAATTCTAAAAAACATGCGACAAATACAGGATTGTTGGCGCGACCACACTCGATCCGCAAAACAAGATTAAACGTATTTATTCGTTCGAATGTGGTGCGCGGGGCTGCAACCCTTCCGGAAACGGACCAATAACTTCAACTTCCCCTCCAACGTGTGATTTTACGATCGACATTTACCAGACGATCCCACGTACCGAGGTGGAAGTTTATGAGGCCGATAATGCGATCGATAATGTCGCTCTTCGTCGGGAAGTTGATAGACGCCCGCAGGTAGAGCCTCGTCTTGCGAGGCCGGGTTATTATAATCGAATTTGTCAATCTCGTTTTAGATACGACTGACGGGATACGTAGAGTGGGTAGAAACTCCCGGCAAGAAAAAAGATAGATATCCATTGAAAGTTCTTGACCGCTGAACAAGAAATTTTATAACAGGATCGACGGGGCTATTTAGGAAGTTTGCCGCTTCTTTATATCCTTCTTGCAAAAAGGAATACGGATAAACTTGATCTTGCACAAATATTTTACGTATATCACGTAAAAAGAAGCAATTTCTAACAATACATAACATGCTGTTTACAAACGATATAGATGTAATATTAATTACTCTTTGATGTATGTAATATATCGTAATAATGAATTATATGGTAACTATCGCGCGTAACTACAATAAATAATG
Source organism: Cyphomyrmex costatus (assembly GCF_001594065.2). Lineage (NCBI taxonomy): Eukaryota > Metazoa > Arthropoda > Insecta > Hymenoptera > Formicidae > Cyphomyrmex > Cyphomyrmex costatus. Next base: position 1,870,990 of record NW_017279267.1, on the reverse strand, counting down.
CTATTACTAATTTATAACAGTAAATTCAACATATGAAAATATTGTTAAACGAAGTTTATAATGCATAAGTATAACATTTCGCAAATCATTTTTGATATTTATGCAATAAATATTTACCGGTATAAATTGGAAACATTGTTATGCACCCTTAGGGCAAAATAATAAATAAAATATTTAATGAAAGATATGTAAAATTTTTGACATGTGTTGGTATAATAATTCATGGTAAAAGAACGGATTTCAACTCGAATCATTTTGTGCAATAGATTTCTATAATATTCGCGTATTATGCGAGTCCATTGCAGAACGGATCGTTTCGTGGATCATTGCGTGACAATGCGCCGAAAACGCGTGGCGACGATCATCCAACTTAAATCGACCATGCCACCCTAAAACCGACCCTTCATTTCCCCCTTTGATATTCAACCAAATATCCGAAAGCGGCGCGCAATTAATAACCGCTCGATATTATTACGGAAGCGATATTAATTTGTCATTGCGCGTTCAACCGAATTTTCCACGTTGCGTGAATGTCGGTGCGACGCGGTGCAGCGCGACGCGACGTGTCGGTCGAGCGTGAACGAACCTATACACAAAGACGCACACGGTGACGGTACGGTACACGAGGCACGTTGCAGTCTCCATTGACATTTCGCGTTTCATCCGCGACCGCGTATTCTGCATTGGTAATTACGAAAGTAAACGCGCCGCTATGTTTGCCATCGCTTATACCAGATTCGATAACCGGCACTCGATTACATCGTTATCTATGAAAACATGCGGGGCAAACGCGGCGCGGACGCGCGTCCTGCTCCTTCGGACTCGATTCTAATTTATTTAATGTACACACGCACGATGCATCGGAAAATGGCATCGGCTATACACTCGATTAATCCATTTCTATTTGACATGTTAATACTCGTAACGATTTCATATGACATTGGTTTGCATATTAGTTCGGCAGCATTCATACGGCGCGATTTAAAATTCAAATCCCGCGACTGCTGCTCCATAATGAGCTCTTTACAAGTTAGTTTCGGCACAGTCAACGATTTCGCAACAGGCTGATAAATCGTTCTCTAAAATCAACTTTGAATGCATAAGCGCAGCAAACAATTTAATCAACGAGTTGGGGATTAGCCGATTTAATGCATTTCGATTGGGCCACGATTTAGAAACCGCACCGCACGGCAGATCGATTGAACGAGAATGCAGATTTCTTTTCTCTAAAGGAAACGATTGCGAGAATTACTCTTTCAGTGAAATTCTGTAAGAAAATTATTCGCTATAGAATTATCGTAAAATTAAAGCAGGCGTTATATCATTCAACGGAATATGGAAAGCGGTAAAGTTCAGAAGAGTGAATATCTTGCCTTTACACGGAATCTGGACAAGAGATAACAGTCGCTGATCTATGGAACCGTGAGATCGATGAAGCGGAAGTATCTTACGAATGCAAGAGAAAGAATACTTCATCACTGAAGCACGTCACGTATCTTGAATTCCACTCGCTTTCCCTCAATCCTTTTTTACGTTCGTAACAGTTTCCCTATCTGTTCTCCTTTTTTTTTCTTTTCTCTCCCCGCATTCACGATTTCCTCCCGCTTCTATACATGTCGAACAGTAATGAGAGCGTCGAAACACACGCGATCGAAAGAAAATACAATGAAAAACGGTTCCACTCGCGAAAAGCTCAGCTTTTTCTTTGACGCATGAGGCAACATCTCTCTCATCGAAAATAAAATATTACACCTTCTTCTTTTTTTTTTTGTGGATCGAAGGTGCTAGGAGCAAGAAGATTAAATAATTTAGTTAACCGTTTTTCCCGTCAGTTGGCTAGCGCGCGTGAGCGCTCTCATCATCATTACAAGCGCTCTAAACAATCGGTGCCGTGTGGCGTGCAATCGAAATTGTAGCTGCGATGTCGGGAATGCCTTGTTCCTCGTCGAGCGCAATACGTTTCCAGATAACGATCGGCCGGCTCGCGATCTTGCGGTTCGCGGCGAAGTTCAATTGGCCGTGTTGCGGTAACCTTGGCGTCGCGAATAGCCGTCCGACTGTACCGTGGAAACGAGAGTACGGGTGGTAATCGCTGGCTATCTTAACCTCGACGGACGTTCTGACATGTCAATACGACTACAAACCAATTTTATCCTTGCTTTGGCATCCCGGCACGATATCTCTCTCTCTCTCTCTCTCTCTCTCTCTCTCTCTCTCTCTCTCTCTCTCTCTCCTGCCTCAATCCTTTTGCTCTTCGCATTGTGTGATCTACCTTAAAAATTACTTCATCTAGATAAACGCGACGCTGCCTTATTGGCGTATCGGTGCATCACTGCGGGCTTCTGTCACCATTCGATTATTTCAGATAGGCGAAAGAACCCGAGTTTATAGCTCGCTGGGCGGCACTTTGTGCTGGAACTCGGCCTCAGCTGCCAACCTCGCGATAAATGCTGGCAGCAATCGTGCTGGGACGGACAATCGATCCCTCTTTCTCTCTCTCTCTCTCTCTCTCTCTCTCTCTCTCTCTCTCTCTCATTCTCTCTCTCTCTCTCTCCCTTTCTCTCATTCTTGTGAGCAAAGGAATGTCTCACGGACGGCTAAAATCTCTCACGCCGTTGCACGTCGATCGACTCGTTGCGCATTCCATCCCAATAGGGTATTTGCTGCTATCTTTGTGAAGGACGTCGGTGATTAAGTGAACTGGGCAGAATAGCGCGGGGCGGAATTTAGGAAGGTAATGTAAATACGGAACGCAAGATGCTTGCACTTACGACTCGCGTAATGACGTACTGTTGGAAATCGCATGAAGAATGTGCGAGAACGTATGCATCAACTGCAGGCCATAATTCCGAATTGATATAACATTTAAGTGCACTCTCGGAAAATGAATATTGCAGACTGACGAGAGATCGAGGTATAAAAGGGAACCTTTTAATTTAATTAAACCCGAGCTTTTTTTCGATAACAAAATATTTAACCATCTAGAAATCGTGATAAAGTCGATTTGATCGGATAAATGGAATGACTACGTTCGAAAACTGGTAAAAACGCACGGAAAGCCGATTACGCTATTCGCACTGGCAGTCAGCAGTAATGGTGTCGCTATATTTCGCGATCTATCTGAAATCGGTGATCCTCACCTGTGGCATTAAACTGTGGTCGTATTATTCAGATTGCACTTAATATGTTTACTAAATTGACCGAGATTATATCAGCCACTTGTACGTGCATAATGCCCATCGCTCATGTGCATAATACTAGCACGCATCCTCGTCGATGGATCACACGATCACAGAAATGTGTTTGTGTGTCGCCACATAATCTACATGCATATGTGGTCTGCGTCGCGGCGTTTAAGCCCGTAAGCATGTTATATTTTGTACGAGAGCGCGTAATAGTACACCCCGAGTATGCCGTCTCTCTGAAACAGATAAGAATTCCGCGTCATTAGATCTAATAATAATCGAGCTGCAACGAGCCCATATACAAGATATCGCCATGTCAAAATCGACAACATCGATGTCACAGGCGATCCCACCGCGTCAGAATTTGTCGATAAAGGTAATTAACTCGTCAACTAGTGTTAAAAGAGAGATGAGAGAGCCGATCGATGATAGCGGCAGTCTGCAACAAAAGTCCCCGGCTCGCTTGAGCATTCCAGGCACGCGATACAACGAACGGCCACGTCTGCGCCGAAGTGATTTTCATTTATCGCCGACGAAGAAATTGATAATGCCCCGACCGACCGTGCAGTCGCTTGGAACACTTGGAACTTAAGAGAGAAAGGACGAGACGATGGAAGGAGATATTACGGCGGATGTAAGACGTGACCTAACGGCACGGTAGCACGCCGCCGCCGCGCCGCTCCGCCAAGCTCGCTAGAAGCTATTACAGGTCGATGTAAAACGTGACCTAATGACCGCAGAGCCTTGTCAGGTTTACCGACCATTACGGCTGACCAAGGTGCTAGTGCCGCTTAATTAATTCGTCTATCGTCGACAGGAGCGGCGGCAACGATCGATCGATCGGCAACCAAGTGAAGTATCCTCATAAGATTATAACTTATGACGATGAGAGAGCGCTGATCGGTTTGTGTTGGTTGTTGCCTCCGCTCATGATGATGCCGATAACGACTTGACGTCGTTGGATCGTGTAATCGGAGGCGTCGAACGAACGAGATACGGCGTACCGCATACACCATCGTGACGTAATAACCTAGTGTACTGCTACAGTTTGCTGGGATGCTGATACTGGCAATTAATTCATCAGCCTTGTACGAGGCGAGATCGATCAAACAGCTCGATGAGTAATAAATTACATACCGAACAACTATACTCGCGAACTGAAGTCTAAGTGCGTGCTGCTGAGATACCGCAGGTATGCAATCGACAAGAAGACTGACTATGTACTAATGACTGGTGCAATTCGTATAGAATATTATCCAACTATCCCGATATGAAGAAGAAAAGAAATTTTATCGAAAATGCCCGAGCATTGAAATCATGTTCATACAGAATAAACTTTCGCAATACCATCTATGTAACAGAATTGACTTCCCATCTACAGCAGGTGGTTGCCATTTGTGCTTTTAGAATAGAGATTCCATTTCGCGAATCGACTTTTCGATAAACCGATGAATACGGATGAATAATTTCGGCAAAACCGTTGTGGAGTCTACTGACAATGTGGACGACACTGTTTAACTCTGATGGCTGTTCACTCCGACATTTCCTTAACTGGCATCCGTGGATTTAATGTACCTTTGCTTAAAGTTAACGTAATTGAATGACTTCTTTTTCCTTTAAAGATCAAAATCCAAGAAATAAGATTACGTAACTGAAAATTATGTAAAATTATGGAAAAATATTTGTTTAAATTTTTCACAACGTAATTGAAGAAAATGTGCGGATCTATTGGACTCGCGAATATCGATCAGGATATAATGAATTAGGCTGTAGTGAACCTACGAGATAAATGATTGCAACGACGAATGATAAATTAAATCAAACAACAATGATAAATGTGATTTCTTAACGTCAGAGGAAATACAAATTAGTATCTCTTGATAACGATAATAACATTCCTGTTATCTACATGTCAATAGTGCATGCTACAAGCAACAGGATGTAATGGCTGACAGTGCAATGCATGAATTTATCGTAGCCGCTGACTATGACATAGCGATAATTAATACATCAACGTGATCAGCAAACAGTCACCCACTCACTCAGTTATTTACTGGATTATTCGCTCACAGATCGTTATATCGGCGACGAGGTGTAAGCACGGCGGATGGAGAGTCGGTTCGTTAATCTTCTCGCAAAACTGTAGATATCGTCCGTCCCTCTTGCTTCTTACGTTCGTTTCTCCGATCTTACTCTCACCTCGAACTGCTCGCGCTACCTTACGAGCGAACGTCCCGCAACGTCGGCCAGCCAGAAAAGAGTGTAATTAACCGGCGACGTGGCTGCACTTCTTTTCTTGGCAGGAAGTCATTATCCACCAGCAATTCGGTGCTTTCACGGGTAACGCTCAATTATGCTAATTCGCAGTCGGGCAAATATAATCGTTCGCCCGATGACGAGTTACTGCGCGCCGTATACTGTCGGCGGGACGATCCTTCCTATTTCATCTCATTCTATTTCTTTTTCCCTCGTCGGTACGCACATTACAGCGATTCGCAGATATAGTCAATAAATATAGCACGGTGAGAACGAGGCTCGCCGTTTCGAGGCTTGCAATCAAGACATCATCGATCGTGCCAAGTAATGCGTAGTTGTCGATCGAGAGCCACGAAATAAACGTCAAACGCGACGATTCTACTGCGAAATTAAGTCGGAGATTTTTTTATGCTTTTAACACGCAACGATCGCAGCGCGCTTTAATTTATCGCTAGACAGTCCTCATGCGTTTTTTTCACGGCGATGTTTGATATAAAGCATAATACCAGGGGTATACTTCAATCATCAAAATGCTGTTTCGACAAAAAAGGTAGATGTATAATTTTAGATTCATTTTTGTGTAAATCGCATAAATACAGAACAAATTTCAATATATAATTTAGATTTTAAAATATTAAATAATAATTATCCTCAAAAGCGGTATCACCGTGATTTGAAGAGATAAAACATGTGCTGTAATAAGCGATAATCTTATCGTTTCTTTCGACTCCCTTGACAGAGAGAGAAATGCTCTTCATGTCAAAGCCTGTTTCTTCGTACAATCAGCGCACTTTCATTAATCAAATGACGTGAAATGAAAGAACACGCTCAAAGGGAACAGGGACAAAAGAGGCCCACAATTTTTATGCCGGTAATCGTTTCCTCTGAGTCGCACATAAAAGAGAGGCGACAGAGTGAGCAACGAATAATATAACGCTCTAGTAAGAGGGATTAATAAGCTCTCGACAAGAAATACGAAAGAAATACGACGGAGTCGAGGGTGCAGCAGACCCTTCCAAGCAAAATCCTTGCTGTTCCCTTTCTTTTTAGCTTACATAAGAATCTCGAACTACCCCAAACCATGGCATCAATTGATTTTCCCTCCCGAACTCAATTTACGAAATTTATCAAGCACGTCAATCACTAATAAGGTTCATAGATTTATTTACACTTCTATAGAATATACTGCATTGTCTTTCAGTTTTGCATATAACTGTCATATGTGCGCGCGCGCACGTGTGTATGTAAAATAAAAATAGATAATTTGCAGATAAAAATATTTCCAACAATATAACCATTTGATTATACTTACTAAATATTTAGGAAAATAAAATAACTTTTGGTTTTATTAACCAAACATTTAATTACTAAATGTAGCTATTACCAAACTCTTTTTTTAATATAAAGATCATGTTACATATGTATTTCTTGAACAATACTTCGGAATTTAAAATAGCATTTGAAATGTCTCAAATTTTAGAGCTAAATTCGAAGCAATAAACAGCTAATTATACGGTCTATAATTATCGTTAAAAGGTTGTAGGACAATGGCATTAAAACGATTAATGGACAATCCAAGTTTCCAAAGAAAGATTAACAGCCTCTCGAGTAATAGTTCTAGAGGCACTCAACGGAAGAAAATGAAACGAAATGGAGTGAAACAGATCTCCAACGGCATTCTAGTTTCCGTTCTTTCAAACCCGAACACAAAAGTTCTCTTCATCATCCAGTACTCGAAAAGTAACTCGAGCGTTTTGTTTGCTCGTTCAGTATTAAACAAATCACTTAATGACCATAGAACATCATCCAAAGCCGGTGAAGAATGCAGGAGAAACGAACGACAACAAGTCACTGTACGGCATAATAAGTATATATCGAAATCTCTTTCGAAGAAAAGAATAGCCTAATGTGGTACGTAACCTATTACGAGTTCTGGAATCGATTATTTTCGTTAAAGAAGACTGAGAATGGTTGTGCGCGATGTCCCTATTCTGATCCGAGTCATTAAATATATATCTCAGACTGATGTGAAGTGGCTGTGGAAACTTGTGGTCGCGTCCTCTTAACTACTTCGTCCCTTCCTCGCCGCGTCGAGTGTTTCAAGAGTAGAAAATAATTTGGCATTGAGCCGAACGGCCATTCGATTCGAGTACTATCGTCTCTTTTATACTGTCGATCAGTTCCGTTTTTTTCACACGAACTCTCCGATCGCTCCTTCGCCCGTTGACTGGAGGTGTTCATAAAAGTGGGAGAGTGTAATCGCACAAGATCTCTTTTTTGTTCCGTTATCTCGCATGTTTCATCTCGAAACGCCGCATCTTGGACCTCTTCCACCAGTCGTGGCGCCTCTGCCACACCTCCACTTTTGCATCCTGTTTCATATCATAGAAGTTCAATTAATGTTTCATACAAATGGAATCGCTGCACAAAATATCGCGATAATGAGTGTAGTAAGTCAATGCATTCTCACGAAAATAGCCGAAAGTAAGATAGGTCGGACAAGCGGATATCGTTGATTTGCTAAAGAGGGCCACTTATAACTCTAAAGAGTGAATAAGTCGAGCTCGTTCACAAACGTCCATAAAGCGCAGGAAGTCGTTCACTTTGTGAGTGTCAAGATGAAGCTAATAAAATATTTTGGTTCATATTTTAATTCAGTCTTAACCAACATCCCTCGACTGTGTAAACAAATACTCTAGCTGACATTCAATATAATAAATTCTAAATTATGCTCAATTAACTAGAACGTTAATATGAATGATTAAGTGATACAATATTTATATAATACTACGTAAAGTTTGGTATAAGAGGAAGTAAGCTATTCTTAATTAATATAAAATTTTCATAATTTCATACTTCTCTAACGAAAAAATATAATTCAGACCTTTTTTTAAACAAAAATAATGTAATTTATATTAATTTAAAAGAAAGAATAAGCATATTATCAAAATCGAAATAACACATCATGTATATAATCTAATTTCTCCTTGTTTCTCTTTATGTGTAACTAAAACAAAATATATAATAACACAAATAATAAACTGATTAAAAATTAAAATCACTTAACACACACTCTATTATAGTAGATACAATATTGACCAGCAGCAAGTCCAAACTTTTAAAATAGACTTTTAAAAGTTTATCTCAGCTTGTCCTAGCTTTTAACATTGACCCTTTAGATTGGATCTCCCGATGAAATCTTAATGACATGAAAACATAGGTTAGCGCTCAATAATCTTTTTAATCCTTACTTAAACGTATATAAAATTTACGTATCAATAGCGCTCTAGGATTTTTTCTATACTCGCCAATTGTATTGCAATTGTATCGCAAGTATCCTTGCGGTGAGAGAAATTGTATAATTTTAATGTAAAACATTATATACAAATTTGAATCGATGAGAATAAATCTAATTAAATAAAAGAATTCCTATATTCGGATCTTAGTGTTTAAATATTTATATATGAATTTATATATATATCTCTCTCTCTCTCTCTCTCTCTCTCTCTCTCTCTCTCTCTCTCTCTCTCTCTCTCTTTGATTCTACAATCTGCGTACTGAAATCTTTTGCAGTTTTAAAATTTTTATTAACGCGTGTCTAATTATTATAATAATATCCTTATGACGATGTTTATTTGCATAAAAAAAATTGTTAATCAATTTAATAAGTGATAGTGCTACTCTAATTCTGCTCATGATAGCGTTTCAAAACCAAAGAAAATTTCAACGTACAGATTAAAGAATCTATATAGAATGTATATACATATAAATTCACACAGCGATATTTTTTATTTAAATACTAAGATTCGCTTTGACCAATTCTTTTATTCAATTATACTTAATATATGAAAGAATTGACGGTTACACAATGTCGCGGCTTATTCCGCCGAATTGTAGCGTTAAGCGAAAAATTACTCTTCAGACAAAATTATCGTGAAAAATATGTACACGCGTCAACGCTGCACTAATGGTCGCGCCACGACGCAAAATGACTGTAGCGACGTAGACGCGGTAGCGAAGAGAGCCAGCGAGCAGTACAGCGTTATTATTGTGCTTACACAGCAGTAGCGAAGGTAAATCAATTAGTCCTGTAAAAAAAAGGTATAAAAGCGCGGCTCGAGACAAAAGGTAGTGTTTAACGGTGTAATGAACGTTAGCTATGATGTGATCTTGATTCAACAGTCTTAGTTCCGTATTATATATATATAGGTATATTTATATATATCTTTCTCTCCCTCTCGTACCTCCTTCTATATGAAAATGTATTAATTGAAATATGAAACGTAAAGCTTGTTTACATAATTTAATTAAAACTTATAAATTCATTGTGAGATTCGTTCGAAACTTGCTTGATACGTTTCAGAGGTGCACAATGGCGCATCTTTGTCACGGAAGGATACGTGATGTTTTCGCTGTAATACCGCGAGATTTTACCTTCATTCAAGGTACGGGCTACACGTACCCCAGAGTATTCTCCCGTAGAAATATACGCGCTATACCCGATAGAATAAATGTCGACAGAAATTGCTCGTTAAGCCGGCCATAATACGAAGACCGCACGCGCCGTGTGCCACGAATCCGTACATCATTCTCCGCGAACAATTTCCATCGTACGCAAAAGCGCGAAGGATTCCCGCGCGGCGAGCGTGAAAGTTACGACGCACGATAATTTTCGCGAGGCGTGAAGAATACCCGCAGCAGCATGGGGGATATGCGACGGTGCGGCAGGAACGAGATGGTATGCCAGGGTGGCATCGGGGGTCGGCGGTGCGGGGGATTGATGCATTTTAACCACTGGCGGCGTTCGCACCCTCTCTCTTTTTTTTTTTCAGATTTATCTTCCCTTCTTGCCCGCGCACGCACACTCGCTCGGGTGGCAGCGGTTGATAGCGTCGCGAGCGCTCTCGCATTTTTCGCGATATGCACAATTGCTCGTACGTCTGCATTTAATGTGCAGGTAACTTTGGTCGCGCCGTTAATGCAGGCCGATGAGAAACGCGCGAACGGGGGTATTTCAGACCCGAAAGTTGTCAGGATATACGTATATAGGTCACGAGATAATTCCGTATCATTTACCGAAGTCGTAGGTTAACCGGTGCACTGATATAAGTTCCGGACACACAAGCGTCTCGCGGATGCAGCCCGTGTGAAATTATATGCGCGGTGAGTTCGTATATGATTAGGCAGAATGCAGCGCGTTTTTTTTTCTTTTTACGTTACATACGTTACAATTCCGCGAGCGGTTGACACATTTATGTTATAGATTCACTTGCCAAAAATATTGGAGCAATAATTCTGGTGGCATCGAACTATTTTGTTTACGATGGCACTTCACGTCAACTCAATCATGAGTATTTCAGGACCGACTTTATGTATTTGACGCTCATCACTTCATACGACAAAGTATCCGTGTGCGCTTCACAAAAATGCAGTCGTAAATGGGACTTTTAAACAAATTTCCACGTGCAGTTGCGAGTTCCCCGCGGCTCGAATTTCCTCGAAACCTCGCAAATGCACGAGTTATACGATCGTTTCCACGAAGTCTTCGCGAGTCCTCGAGTGTTGGAGAACAAGCGATTCCGTACCGAACAAACTTTGCGTCGACGGTAATTTACCGTTTATCATCCGAAGAATATAGGGGAAACAAAAAGTGTAAAAATGAAGGAAAGGAAATGAGGATTGAGTATACGAAGTACGACGCTGATGACGGTTCAAGATATAGTCGAGTGAACGGCGGATGCTTCGCGGACGAAAATAGAGGACGTCGTTTTACGAGATGTCGTTACCGCGGTGGCTAAACAAATTAGCCTGTAAAAAGCGAGGTGGACCCTCCGACACGGAGGCTTTATTCGATGCACAGAAGAACGGAGCCGTGGGCGGGGACGCGGTAGCGCGCGCGAAGGGTCGAAACGGGGCGGGCGCGTCTTGCACAAAGGGGTAACCGCGGGCGACGGAAACCCCTTTGGGCACTCTCGCTGTCGAGGGATGGCGGAGAAGGATAAAAAAATCAACGATAACCGAGGAGAAGCGCACACGCGCAAAACGCTGGTCGTTGGCGCGTCGGGGGCGAATTTAAAAGTTTCACGTGCAGCCGAGAAATTAGCTCATCTAATCAGCAACGGCAGTTTTAATAACATCCCTCGCCATCTACTCCCCATCCTCTCCCTCGCGCGCCGCTATGTCGTGCCGACTACGTCCGCATTAACCGTGCTTTATTTCCGCGACGCGCCCGATTCTCCCCGGCCAGACGAGCCGGGAGATAAAAATGTTTCGCTCTCTTTCCGCCGGCGTCTCCCGAGCGTGCTCTCGTCGACTCCATAATTCGTAGGATATGTCTATGAATCACTGCCGTGGCCGACTCGACGGTTGCGCTGAAAAGGACGGCGCGGTGCCCGGTGCTCGTAAACCCCGCCTCAACCCCCTTTCTTCCGGGCCATTTCCGATCGAAGTGTCGCGTCAGAAAACACTCCGCATCCGTACTACCCGCGACGGGAATCTGTTCCGCAAAGGGACGCAAAACCGAGGGCTTTTCGCGAGTTTCGTGCGCGAAGGATGATTCATCATCATCCGGCGAGAGTGGGTGGATAGCTCGAGCGATTAAGTCGTATCTATTACAGGTCATATTTCGGCGTTGACGAGAGCTCGTTGCTGAATATAGTTAAGCGCAATTAAACTTGTAATTATTATTATATTCACGATGATTCAGCGATGCTATGCATTACTAAATATTAATAAAGGAGCAATGATAATCCTTTGTTAAATAACATTTCGTTACTTTTCCATATGTATCAAAAATGATTAATCTATTTCTACGATATTCGTTGAAAAGTAAATAACGTTCTGTATACTAGTTAGTAAATAATTAACTAAATGTCATTCAAATTGAATATCTTTTCTTGAGTTAAATTGTTTATTTCCATTACTTTTTAAATTAATGATGTTTCAAAAACAGTGACCTATAAAAATAATAAAAAATAATTCAAATTGAGTACAATTTAACATTATAAATTTAACAATATGCCCTGAATAAAAATTTAATTGATCAATTGCGATAATCAGATAATAAATAAATAATATCTTTTTATTTTCGCTTTGATCCAGCAAGAAACACAAATAAACTTATAGAAACGTGTACTCAAGTTTACAATTTCTAAATAAAATTATACAATAAAATTAAGAGTGCATATGAAAGAGAAATCAAATGAGTGTCAACAAAGACAACATCTGTTTAAGAATAAAATTATAATTTTGCTCGTGTTATAAAAGATGGCGATGTAACCGTATATTTCATACGGTATCAGAATAATATACTGTCGCGCCAGTTATTTAACATGATAAGGCTGCGTTATGCCGCGAATATTTATCCACCACCGTTCCTGAATTAATAACGCAGTAAAGCCGAGCGGTGTAAAGCGGTCCATTGAAATTTCCTGATATATGACATTATATGCGTTGGCATTATGACGCTCTTCTTAATTAAGGTATTGCGAGCACGCTGCAGCCGCGGTCCTGCCGTGACGTATTTCCTTTATGAGCCAGCAACACCGGCGCTAAATGGGTCATGCTAGTATGAATAATAACGGAATTCAAGGAAAACCTTTATAGAAAATAATCTTAAATATTCAGTATTAAAATAAAATTATGAAAAATGACATATCGAAGAGTATAAAGGTGAGACATACATTTGTTATTCTGGATGGATAAAACAGAAATTCCTCTTACAGGAATATATTGATAATATGAAATAATTCTTATTTAAATAAACATACCTCAATAAAAATAATATATAAATAAATACCTCATTATCTTATTAAAAAGTATTAAGATTCATAAACATTACAAAAATTGAAAATAGAAACAGTAATACACTCAAAAAATGAGTGTTTAATTTTTGAGATATTAAAACGTTTTATTCTTGTCTCTGTTTTTTTTTTTACATACTATATGTATACACATACAAACACACGCGAAATTAAACATATTTTAACTTTAAATTTTCTTTTAATAAACAACATAAAATTAATGAGCATACAGTTACAAGCGCAGGATGTTGATTGCCAAGTCAAATATTTCAAATATGAATCATAATGATGTAATTAATAATGATTCGATAGATAATAAAAAATTTTTTACCATACATTCAGAATATTTCTTAAAAATTTAATAGTATTACAAGAAAATTTAATTTCAGGTTAGCCTATAAACCGATTAATTCATTAAATTGTTTCATAAAAACAAGAAAAGACAAAATAAAAAAAGAAGAACGGTCAAATGTAGACCAATTGTATTGTTCGAATTGCAAGACTTCATACGTGGACCAAACAAAACAAAAATTAAATACTCGTCTAAAAAAACATAAAATGGACATAAAGAAGCTATCTGGTGAATTATCGGCTGTTTCCCAACATCAATTAAAATTGACTGAGACAAAACAAAAATTTTAAATTCAGAAGCCTTCTATTATAAAAGAATAATATCAGAGATGATACATATAAAAAAACGAAATGTAGTTTTAAATAAACAAAACGACATACAGAGGTTTCCTAAAATTTTTGTGTACATAATAAAATAACAGACTATATTCCCGCTTCACAATAATTGAATTCATTATTGTTCAGAATCTGGAAATCCGGTGTTAAAAACAGAGCTATAAATTTAAATGTGACAATGGCTGAATTCGTAGATGCAAATAAGAACGAAGAAATATCGAAAAGTTAATTTGTTTATTATATTTGACTGATTAAATGAAAAATTTTAAATTGTACTGAATCAGATTGTAACCGAAACGTTTACTCTTATATTAATTAACTTGAAATTAATAACTTGGCAATCAACATCCTGCGCTTGTGGCTGTATGCTCATTAATTTTATGTTGTTTATATCATTGAAAAACAAACCACGTTAAATTGTTTATCTTTCAAATTTCTTTTAATAAACGAAACACTATATGTGTTTGGATTTAAAACACTAAAACATTTAAAATATTTTTTATTATTAAATGTTTGGCAAAGATGTTTTAAATGTGAACTTTTAAACACTGCATTTTTTATGTGTATATCTCTAACAATTGCGTTCTTATTTATGACTGCGCCTGAACAATTGTGCCTGATCATATTATCATTGTTTTTTTCCATTTTTATAATTACCTTATTATTATTGCAAGGTGTATTAGAAAAACATGTTTGAAAAATAATTGGTGCCAATAGTCGAAGATGTATTTTCAATCGCATCAAAGCGTCTGGAAAACAATTTCGCGAAAAACAAGGAACTCGATATCGATCGCTAATATATAGGAAGAATAAAAGGAAACGAAGAAGTCGTCATACACCGCGTATGTACCGAAGAGACAACATTGGATGCGCTTATTCGCCATTAGCGCGTGCAACTGGGAAGAATCGCAGCCTTGGGAGAGGTCAGTCTGATTTTCCGTCGCACTACACGCCGTAATTATGAAGTGGATAATGACGCGCTCGTCCAACGAAGCACAGCACCAGACGCTATTTTCCGCAGGTGCGGGCGCATGACTGTACTCGAAATTATCCCTCGTCGCACTCGGGATGCATCCTCGTCCACACTCGCCCGTCTACGTGACTGAACGGCCGTCGGGATAATACCGTGGAATGAAGCGGCCCGTAACCCAGATCTGGTGTCCACGTATAACCATAACGTACGTGTGTGAACGCTCGTATATGTAGGTAAAGAGACACGCGAGTACATATTCATACATACATGAGCGTCGTGAGAGACGGAGTGTTAACTACGATATTGAGCTAACGTCACTCGCGAATTCACGAACGTTGCTTTGACGCCTTTAAACTTACGAACCCGCGTATTCCGCAAGAACTAACGCCAGAGAGATACTTTGCGAGAGTAAGTGAGCTGTGTGTATATAATTACGTACGCGTCTGAGAGATGAGGTTTATAATAAGAGTTGCGAGAAATTATGCGTGCCCTGGGGCTAGTGATTTTGTTGCGGGTGAGGAAACGCCGTGAAATGTTTGATCGATACTGGGTCCTTGCTGATTTCTACCTGATAATTGTTTTAAGGATTAAAGTAATTGGCAAATATCGCAATGAGGTGGAATATAATTACGATGCATCTGATAATAAATGTTAAAATTACACCGTGAAAAGGAAGCATGTAAGATATGCTGATCGATATCAGCTGTTGGACGCACGATGGTAGATAATTTGAATTACGATAATGGAGAAAATTTATCAAAACGTCGGATTGCACACTTGTTATTTTGATAATTTTTCATCTAATTTTGTGATAAATTTTTCATTAAAAGTCAATAGTTAGAACGCGGACATTGATATAAAATTCATGTTCGATCAAAAAAGACCCAAATTTCGCGAGAAAGATTTCCTAATCGATCTTAAACGAATTGATAGAGAAATGAATCACGAAGCAAAATCTCGACCCGTAAATTAATTATCTATTCGAATCACGGAAATATATTTTGTCTAAATGTATAACAATATAAATCGATAGATCTACATTTCTACATATATATAATATATGATATATTAATCCTGTATATACCTGCAGAAAGAAATGGAAATCGTAGAAGATTTAGAAATAGGTAGAGAGAAAAAATTTTGAGTGCGAGGGGGAGAGAGAGAGAGAGAGAGAGAGAGAGAGAGAGAGAGAGAGAGAGAGTGCTCACTTGCTACTCAACTTCAAGTAGCTTAGTCTACGCTCTCTTCCTACTTCATTTTCCTCACGGTACCGTTTTCCATCCTCTGATCACTTCGTCGGTCCTTCCTCTTTCTCTTTCTCTCTCCCTCTCTCTTTCTTTTCGCATACACCCCAAAAGCATCCCTCAATTTAATCCACCGGACTAATGGATTATTATACGCCTCCGCCTACGTCGAAAACGATCCCATTCAGGACCCACCGTATCTTCTGCGGAGATACCTACTTTTAGATCGATTAACGAGTTCGTCTCTCTTCATCCTAAACATATATGTATACGCACACATATGCACAGACCAACGAGCAAACTCTTTTGCGTCGAACGATGTGGCTAGCACGGCTATCACGCAACCGAGCCTGAGAGAATGATAGGTCCGCGGGGGCGAAAAGGAGAGGAAGACAGATAGAACGAACGAACCCGATTACGAAGTAGTCCAATTTTCTGCGGCGCTGGATACAAATTGAATTCCGCGTAGGATTAACGTTAACATCGACAGATTTCACGCGGCCGCTTTTGCGCCAGGTACGCTGTATTTTGGGGAGGCCGTTGGCCCAACTGTCACCCATCCTGGGAAACAAAGTCCCCTATCTACGCGGATACGCACGGCCGGGAACGTGTAATTCTGTAACATTCCCGGAACGGATGCGGCCTGGTACATTTGTATGACATTTTCGACTGAGATTGACCTCGGCCGCGGCCACGTAAAATTGTTTTTTTTTTTTTTTTTAATCACAGAGCTTGTTCCCTCCGCATTGACAATACGGAAATCTCTTGTAGTCGCGACAATCTGTAAGTTTCGCGTGACAGCCAGAAATTGTTTTTCGCAATGCGACGAACGATTTTGCTTTATGTATGAGAAGTATTACATGAATCGAGGTATACAATGTCATTAGCATGTATCCCGAGGGAAAATTAGATCGTAAAAGTGAAATTCCGAGAATAATTATAATACAAGGCAAAGAAATTATGTTGCGATTGTTAATCATCAATTTAATAACTTTATACGATTATACACTTATACAAGTTTGTGTAATTGTATTATTAATATAAAATTAATCAAAAAACCAAGTGCAAGTGAACTATAGAGAATGGTTATATATCACGCGATTAAAGAATATTAAAATGCGAACAGCTGAAGTCAACGCGTTCTTATCGGACTACGTGACTTGTTTTCAAAATCCATCTTTCTCTCTCTCTCTCCTCTCTTTTTCGACATGTTGTTACCCGTGTGAAACACAGGGACAAATAATATATCGTGATGAAAGAGGCAATCATTCACGTTGTCATGGCTCCCTTGCATAGCGTTTGCACGATACTGAATTCATATATTCACCAACATTTGTACATTAAATATTTAATTTGACTGCCGTATTGTGTGCTTACTTTTAGCCATATTATCTATACGTAAACAACGTGTATTTTTAGTTCCGGTGAAATAATATCAAAGCTTTCACATACACACATATTGTGTGTACACATTTCAAAACTCAATGAATAATATAATCACTAAAATTATTATTACATATTTTTACATTATGTAAATAGTCTTTATTATATATTGATATTTTACGTAGAGAGAAATTATATAGATATAATTAAATATAAAATTTACGTTAATATATCTTTGTGTCGAGCTTTTATCGCGAGAAATATTTAACTAGAATTTTATAAGAGATTAATGTCAAGAGATGCCGAAAGTTTCTCCGGATCAACGTTTGACGATCGCGTTTACTGTACATTCCACGCTGAATACAAACTGCACTTTAGTGGTGGATGAGGGAAGTGGCGGTGATGGCGGATCGTACCGGTGAAAGATCTCCCAGCTTTTAGGAAAGGGGACTGCCGACATCTGCCGTTGCCCCGCTAATGCACCGTTGCATAAGAAATTGGGGAAATTAACTTACAACTGACTAAATTCCTAGGATGAGAGAAAACGGCGAGGCAGGAAGATAAGATAAGATCAAGAAGTGGGGAAGTGCGAAGGTAAGGGCGGCGGACGGGTGGCCGAACAGGGGCGGTAAAACGGTAGCACCGTTGAAATCGTTATTGAGCCTCTTTCCAGACTTTCGTCGCTGGGAGTCGTCGACTACCATTTTCTTTAAGTTCCACGAGATCGTTCGGCTCCCGCTCGCTTTCCTTTCTCAGGAAAACTTTCTTAATTCGAGCTTTCCAAGGCCTCTCCAACAAAATGCAACGACCCCGGAGGATCTTCTCGCAAAGTTCACCGGGATAAGACATTCGTTAGATTCGGTTTAACCGACGTAACTACATTAGGAAACGGCTAGCATAGTACGTCCTGCTCGTTACATATCGAGACTGTTGAATAATTCGGCATAATATCAAGAATTAATCTCGCAATCGATACGACAAACAACCGCGCCGTCTAATTTAATAATCATCAATTTGCGATATCTCATTAAATAACCTTTAATTATAGTGAGAAACGTCAATTAAACTTCCTGTGTTAATAGAAATCAAATGTCAATTTTAAAAAGATCGCAAGCATTTAAAAATACCTATTCATTATCGAATACAGAGTTACTTGCACTTCAATCTGTGAAAAGTATACACATTATCCGGAAACATCTGAAATAAAAAATACGTAGAAGATGAAAACATTTCTACAGAGCTATAAGGCGCGTGTTTTGATTGAAGTACAAGTGGAAGAAAAAGTCGTGAGTTGCCGCCTCTCAAATACCTGAAATCCGCTCTTAGCAGCGAAAAGAGAACAAAATACGAGTTTCCCTCCGCTAGCACGCTCCCATGGCCATATCCTTAAAAGATCCTCTTATCCTCGTCAGGGGGTCTATATAGAGGTATAAGAACGTCCGTTGGAATGGGGTGTGTCTTCCTTTCGAAGAAGGGGCCATGCATCTCCGGGCTAATAGAGCCAGAGTGTTGCCCGCATGCCTCGGCACGCTGCCTTCGATCAATTTATTATACTCACTTAAGCTCGCGCGCTACCCCGTGCCGTTTTGCACTTTTTGGATCTCTAGCACCGGTTGCATCTCGCTTCGTTTTTACCTCGCTGTGCATTGACCGCATACTCTCTCCTTCGCCCGGGCGATTACTTACCATTTTACCTTAATCCTTCTTATCTCTCATCACGCGTTCCTTTCCTCGCGTGTCTTAGCATCATTGATTCTCTTTTTGAACTATTATAAGACTGGATTTAAGTTCCTCCTTTCATCCGATTTTTCGTATATCAATAAAATATCAATAAAGCTTATACCTACATCTTTGCACATAGAAAAATACGTGCGAGTATAATAAATATTTATTTCAGCTATACTTCAACAGTTTATATATTCATAAATCTATCATAAGTTTTACAAGTGTCAAATTTGTTCAAAATATATTCTGAATGCTCTAGAGAGAGAGAGAAAGAGAGAGTAAGTTTAATACTTTAATCAAAATTATTAAAACAATTCAATTTGCTTATCATATAAAGTCGTTTCTACGATCAATATTATAATATTAAAAAAAAAGATAAATTCTTGTTTTGTGTGAGTATATAATAACAAGATTTTCTGCAATTTGTAATAAGTATATTTTAAAATAAAATTATCGTAAAAAATATTCTTTGTTAAAAATAATCGTTACTTAAAAGGAAGAAAATAAGTTGAGTGAAGTTTTCTTAGCAATGCAACGATATTATATTTTCTTGTGTCACGTTATATTAAGATAAAGAATGACAGATACATAATACGAGAAATCAAGTACCGTGTAATGTCATAATATAATTTATTTCACTATTTTATTTCTAAGTTAAATTTGTTATCATGCAGGTCATTTGTCATTCATCTTGTACTTGGTTACTTTCAACATCTTGCGCGTCATAGAAGACCTGTCCGCTAACGATTATGATGCGGTGATAGTTTAAAGTTCGCGTAATAACAGGCTTCGTACACGTGCAACGATGAGAATGCGCCTCGGGCTTAGGAACGTCGATCCCTCCACTTCGATTAATCTTGACGTTAGTGCGGCAGACACCGAGCCTAAGATAGTTTCAGTTACCATCGATAAAGTGCTAACGCTTGATTTTACCTCGTTTAAGGTCGAAGTCATGCTCTCGTTACAAAGCCACGGTGATGCGCTCCAGAATGTACCTTGCCAAAGCGATAAAGTGCAACCGTTACATAATCGTGAAAAAAACCTGATAATTAATACGTTATTCTATCAACTATGTTATCGCGTGTTTTTGCAAAAACTCGCAACGAGATAATGGATTGTTTATCTCCAAGAACTCGAATACAAAGTGATACAGCATTACATCAAAAATATTACGATTTAATATTAATGACTAATTTTTTACTTCGTCGCAAGTGCTCTCAGGAAAAGTCGTGTTTGTGCGCTAAATATACACATTTCCATCTATTTCTTCTCTCATGTTTTTCCACTTTTCTCAAACTAACGAGTTGCAGCAACGCTTTAACGCTGGCGCGAGTTTCTCGATAAAATAGCGAAAAGGATGCACAGAGTTTGCACACATTGCAGAGTAGATGACAAACGTTTTCGACCAGCAGCGGAGATGAAATATAAAAATGTGATCACTGCACATAATCGCTAACTCATACTGCTTATTAATAAAATTCGACAAACGATATTCAAAAACGGTCATTTACAATCAGCAAAAATTTCTTATCTTAACCAAATGTGATCCTCTTCGTTCAACTGAGTTGAATATTTCTCGGTTTTTATTTAATATTAATATAAAATTGATTGTTGGCAAAATTGAATTTTACAAAATTATAAATTATCCGAAACGCATTCTGTGTTTAAGTATATATACGTAAAATAATGGATCGAAGGCGATCACGTAAAATGCAAAACGTCAAAATGGTTACGGCGGCGGTCCACTGAAGCTTCACGAGACTTTACGACGATCGTACTAGCCGAGATTTGACATAGGAGAAGAGTCCTGGGGGGATTTATCTCGCAGTCGGTGCAGTTTGCGACTCTGACTCTCGGCGCTGCTTCCGCCTTGCCGATAAATATGAGCAGTGATAAAATTCATTGGTCCCTGGACGACGTAGCCCAATGTAGCTCACTTCTAAAGCTTCTCGCCAGACAACCACATCATACAGATATTACGGATTACATCATATTTTTACCGAGTTTACTTTTTCGATTCACGTGAATCACACATGTTTCTGTAAAATTGAGACTTTAATAATTGAACGACTGTAAGATGTTTATCAAAATTAACTATGTTATTGTAGAAAGTTTATGTGTGAAAAATGAATATTTTATAGTATAAAAATAACGGGAAAGAATATTTGCTGGGAAGAGTATTCAACAAAAAAAAAAACAAGACATGAATTTAATTATTGTTATATTGACTAAATTATTCGTTTCTTGTATAAAAAATAATTAGAGAAGAAGCAGAAAAGCGTAAGGTTTTTTTAATATTGCTAACAGTGTCTGTTTTTTGGTAGCATCATCATGCAGCAAAATAAGAAAATTACAAGAAAGAAATTACAAGTCGAAGTCGCTTGCACTGTACAATGGCAATGCAGATAACTGCGATGGTGACGTAAAGGTGCAAAAGAAATAGAAAAAGAAAACGGAAGAGGGGGGGGAAGCTAGAAGCAATTCAAGTGGCGGAAAAAGAAATAACGGGAGAAACCTTCATTTGAAATGCCTTGCTTGCTTGCTTCCTTGCTTGCCTAGATGTCGAGCGATTTCAGTCGAAACGCTTATAGGCAGGGAGCGAAGGAAGATGGGACGAAGAAACGGAGGAAGAGAAAAAGAGAGAACGAGTCGGTAGGGATGATATCTCTGGAGACGCCACGAGACACAATCGAAAGCGCGCGATGGAGCGAGACAGAAACATAGAAAGAGAGCTAGGGATATAAAAAGCGTATCGCAACGATAGGAAGAAAAAGAGAAAAGCGGTCACCCTTCAATGAAGATTTAAAGTTTTTCCACCTTTTGAGCAGCGTATAATTGGAGCTTGAAAAGTATGAACGCAAGTACGGAAGCGGACCACGAGCTGAAACGCCTTGGTATATAACACGAGGCCGGCAACAAAAGGCAATTCCTAATGATCTTGGCCCAAATAGCATTAGTCTTTATCTTCGTAGTTAGTAACGACGATGATCTCATTGTCCTTCGTCGTTCATTCGATCTAGTAATTCGTTCCTTTGATGCGATCGAAGGATATTTTTTTTCTCTGATAGAAATCGCGTCTCGGCGCAGCGAATCAATCCAGATATCGCGTAATCTTGAACGATCGGGCAGCGGCTTTGATCCAAGTTCTATACAATTCTTACTTTTCCTTCAAGGGGCGATATTTCATTTCCACATATGCTGTACGCTCTCGCGCAGAAAACGATTTCACTACTGCGTAATCGTCGTGCAAGAATTCGGGAAAAGCAATAAAAATGCAAGTTTACAGTAGAAAACAACAGCTCGAGATCGTGAAACATTCATTGAGAAAACTAAGGTCATATTTGAATCCAGCGTAAAAAAATCCATAAGAAACGATATGTTTCACTTCGTTAAGTATATATTTTATTCCTTGGTATAGACACTCGAAGAGTTTCGTGTACTTTCATGGGTTATTAAGAAACCATCACTTTCATCTCTTCATATCTCCAGAACCGTGTCTATGCTCATCTTTAAATTTCTCTAGGATTAATGTTACATCATATATAGTACTATTTGTCATAAAAAAAGTTTGAAATTTGAGGTCCAAAAATAGGCGAAAAAAGCCTTTTTGCCATTACTCTTTCTCATCCTAAAATTCTGTAAATTTCTCTGATTTCCAGATAAAATTTTATAATTTTCTCTGATGCATTTAATAATATTTTAAAGTTTTTTGTATTTTTATTTTCTGATTTGTAAATCGTCAAATATATTTTGTTGAAGGAGTGATTTAACATATAGCAATGTAAATTACTATTAATGTTGCTCACACTTGCATTTAATTGTTAGATTAATATTCCAAAATTGTGTAAGAGTGACGTACACACATTAAACTTCTTCAAAGTCAGGAATTTTTATTTTCCAGAAAATTTTACAAAACTTTTTAACTTTTCCCTGATTTTTCTACCGCTTTCAATTTGTTTGACATTACCCTGATTTCTAGTTAGTAATTTTATTTTATTATCGAGAACATCGAGTATTTTATAAATAAAAAAACTTTTACACGATGAATACAATTAATGTTGAGTTTAAAAATTGAAACTTCTTAGCGTACTTCTTTGACAGTTTATAATAATTTTTCAGAAGATTATATCTCGACATTTGTTTTTTTAGCTATTCGCTTGCTTGTGCGATCGCTCGTATCCATATATACTTATTTTTTATTTCGGATTTGGTTTTTATTTACGGTAATAATGCGCAAGTAAATTTTTCATATTTTTAAATAGTTTCCTATCTATTATTTGATGGTATTTACTGTCTATATATCAAAACAAATTTGATAAAAAGCGGAGATATTTAATTTGCATATCACTTTTTTATAATATCGCAATGCTTCTTTATTCTTTCAATGATTGTAAATTCATACTTTCTGTTTCTGATATCAATTTTCTGTATAAAAATAATCTCAGGTCATTCTTACACGCTGCGTGACGCTATTGTCGCGCACCTACGATCCGTCGAGTGAATCACGACCGACGTAAAATCCAGGGTAACAACATCGCGAGAAAGAAATGCATGGTGCCACGTCAGTTTCAGCGGCGCACAATTTAATACCGCGTGGTGGGGCGAACGGCCGAGCTCTACGTGGTTATTCGGGCAGTAAATAAACCTGTCCGCCTTAAAACAATAAGAACGTCTTCCGGACTGAGTACGCATCACTCCTCCGTTTCCCTGCCTTTTTCCCGAGCAATTTCCCTCGGACGAGAGGCATCAGGATCGCGAGACGGTGGGCGGGAATGGAGAGGCAGCAGCCGGGGCGAGAGAGCACCTGCAATATTTGTCAGAACCATCCCAAGGACAAATTGAAATGACGTGTATGAGATGGAGTTGTCACGGTCCCGCTGGTGTACACACGAAGAAAGAGCTACGCCAACCATACAACACGCGATACCGCAGCTAGATTTGTCTGTGCGGGGAAAATGTGAGGAAAACGTCTCACCTACGACTCCGGAAAAACCACCCGAGGCCCTCGAGCGTAATTTTAGCAAGCTGCCGGGAAATTTTCGCTTTACACTCGCGCGTGTACTTTGTCATAAGCGATTTAATGTTCCGAGCAGTTGTTACCTCTGGATATTCGAGAAACGAATGCAAAGAAATGTTTGGTATATTATAATACTTTTTCTCATAATTGATATTCATACTCATGACTTACTCTTCGAAAAAAGCAAACTCCCTATGATTATGCAAATAATACGAGACAAGTTGCACGATTGTTATTTAATTAGCTTTCACCGTCAAGCTATACTAACGTGCAGTCAAGTAAAAAAACATGTTATGTGCATGCATGCCTATGATGGCAGAATAAATTTCGTAAGATATATTCTGAATCTTCAATTACCTTCTAGCTCATACATATATTTTCCGATGATATTATCGATCAATATCGCGGCATTTAAGGGCAAGATATGCATCTATTCTCGACATCGAGTCCATTTGATATATATCAGTCCTATTTGCGTGCTCATTATATGCCAATATAATAACGTTCAGGTAAGGAAGTTTCTTAAGACGATCGAAACACTTACTTTACGACGCGCAACGTCATGCTTCGTTGGCGCCTTTTTGCATCATACGCCCCTACATATTCTTGATATACGCTTGGCACATTTCTCGTTCAAGGCCGCTCTCCTCGTCCTTGTTCGACGTCCTGTGAGGGCTCAGCACTGTATCATTAATTTTCAGGCTGAATTCATTAATAATAGCCAGAAAAGAAGCGCGAACACGCCGATAGCATGCACAAAAGTTACTCTTTATCCCAACTTCCGGTTTTCTAAGGTTTTACGCTTTACGACGCTTTTCGCGACGTCAAGTCACATGACAGGGGTATGACACTTTCGTTACCTCCTTTTGCTTTTCATTTATTTCTGTCTGAAACTTTGAAAAAAAATCCTCATTCTTTGAATCAATAAGACACTTAAAATCTATCCGCTTATCGAGGAGCCCGATGAAGTCTCGTTCAGACTTATCATGTCGATTTCCAATCAGTATTCGGTTGACATAGAAAAGTAACTCCTGTATTATTTCAATTACGCGTTGCATATATTTTAATAATAGTACTTGCTTTATATGTGTATATAAAATTAAAAGAGAATTAAATTTGTGCATTTTAATTTTAATATATAACTATTAGCAGCAGTTTCCAGTCCTCCGAAATTAACTTATTTCCGCTTCTTCCTAATCACACGTTATCCGCAATTAAGTAATCAAGCTAACAGTACACAAGACACGCAAGTTCATGTTACGAACAGTGTTTTCAACCGATACTGTGCCGATGCCGCATCGTCCAGGAATACACGTGCTACGACGCATAACACATTCGTACTATTAAGCATGTACCCATGCATATGTGCGAGACGTGGTCTAAGGTACTAACGAAAATTGTAGGCCTACGTACGTAGGCTGGGTTGTTCCTAATTATATGCCATTACCCAAGGCATCGATATATATGGCTACATCTCATGCACGTGTACTATATGCGTGTGTCTATATCTATGTACAACGTTCTAACGTGTCGAGGTAATGCGTGTCTGTTTCAAATGCATATTATATACATACTAGAAATTCACGTAAGGTCGTAGGTTGTAATACTCGACAGGACTTAACCCTGTATTTATAAACTTTAAATATTTATTACTTCTTAATATACATAATTGATATTGAATTTTTCTCTCCCCACCTCTCTCTCTCTCTCTCTCTCTCTCTCTCTCTCTCTCTCT
>NW_017279267.1:1816253-1844859 GCF_001594065.2 Cyphomyrmex costatus | reverse complement strand
ATATTTATTTTTTCTCTCCCCCCCTCTCTCTCTCTCTCTCTCTCTCTCTCTCTCTCTCTCTCTCTTTCTCGTAAAATAAATTAACTCTTTACCAAACAGAAAACATTAACTACGTAATCGAGCAATTCGGGCTTCAGAGGCTCTTATTATTCTTCCAACAAGTTTTGAAATAAAATGCAAATTTTTAATATCGGAAAATGATAGTAAAACTTACGCTTGACAAATTTCATCAAATCGGTCAAAAACTTAACATCACACGCACAAAATATTTTTAAAAAAATAAAAAAAGATTATCGCAAAATCTGGACCTCTGAGACCCTTTCTTGCTCGGTTAAGGCTTAATATCACGAAAGCGTCTCTTTCAAATATAGACTTACATGGCATAAGAAATCTATAAGAATCAATTTAAGAATCAAAATGTTAATATATTATTAAAATAAAATTGAATCAGGCGTGTTCTCTCTCTCTCAAATAAGAAATAAATAGTACGATATGATACGATATTATAAATTAAAGGATTTCTTGAAAGTGATCGTAATATAATTCTGATACATAGATGCAATCTAATCTGTACGACCCTTGTCCCTTGTAATTTACGTTATCTCGAATCTCCAGGGTCGAACACGAAATGTGTCGCGGCCACTTGGTTTAATGGCACTTAACGCGTGACACGAGAAAATTGTACGGTCCTTTGTCTGTGATAGATGTATCGCCGGACAAAAATAAAAGGGGTAAAGCGGTGACTTGAAAGAAAATAATAATGGCACTTCCGAATGTAATATAAATGTTTAATTCTTGTCAATTTCATATCTGATTTCATATCTCTGAAATTCATATCCACAGTCGACTCAACATTTTCGGATAAAGAACAAAATGCTTTCAAGCGGAAACACGTTACGTTTAGGTATATTGCGCGTTGGTTTAAATGCGCGTAGGAAAATAGTAGAAAACGAACAAAAGTCGCGTTGCTTTAAATGAAATTTGCACCACGGCAGCAAAATGGAATCCGTAACTAGTGAGTAGTTAAAGTAAATAAGCTGAACTCCGATCTAGAATTCGAAATTACAAACTGCACCCGCAGCGTCGTGGCGACGAGCTATCTCTCTTCGCGGAACAACCGTCTAGAGACGTAATAACTTCATTATTGCGCACCGCGGAAACGGTGATTTTGATTTGTCACACCAAACGCAGACGAAGCGTCCGAAATCAATTACAAAGTTCGGAGACAGCAGCCACAACATCGTGTAGCTCGGTAGCCACTGCTCTAATTATTCATCGACTAGCGCGGATGAAACAGGATATAATCAAAGTACATATTTCTTCGACACAGTTTATCTCCGGACACTATCCAATTTTTTATCATTATACTTTATACTGATATCGATAACGTAATATCATATAATGAAAATTCACTATCGCGAATATTATCAAAGTTAAATTCAGAGAAGCACCGCTTGTGAACTAGGAAACTAATTACATTAATTAAATATAGGTAAACATAGAACGAGAGCAAAAGTTTCTAAACTTATCCAGCAGTCAACATCATTAATGAAATGCTATCGAAAACGTCTAAGAAACCCGGAAATCAAAGTTTATCTCCGTCAGTAATATTCCTTCACGTATAAACGTTCACGAGGTTTAAGTGTAACTCATACTACGAGAGACGTTTTCTCTCTAATCATTACGTAGCAAGAAATTAAAACATGGAACGTGGTGGCCACGGATATTCTCGTGTCGTAGAAAAAGGAATCCCTGATACGCAAAGTGCAAAGTGGTTTCGCCGCATCCCGAAAGCTCTTTGGCGTTACTTCATTTCCTGCGCTTCGCGTTGCATTTTTACGTGGATTCGCACACTCGCTCGTGATACACGGATAAGCATCGTCGGTTGGAAGAAAAAGTTTCGCGACCTCGGTGGACGACGGTGGACGAAAGTGGACCGAATAACTGGTACTTGTTGTGCGGGGTCGAGGGCGGTTTCGAGCTCGCGGTTAACCGGAAAGCGCCGGTCCCGGCGTCAGTATAAAACTCACGGCGCATCCCGCGCATTTCTTGTGTCCCGGTAGCGCCACTTTTTGTGTACCGGGATACTTTTCCAGAGTTACGACGATACCGAAGCCGTGCCCAAACCCGGGACGATCTTAGCCTTGGCATCGCGATATCGTAACCTTAGCCAGCAATATTCCGTTTCTTGTCGCGGAAGATGTTTGATACGGCACTGCGGTAGACAAGGCCGATCTTTTTACCATGTCCCAACCCAAGTTCGTACTACTATAGTATACCGTCGCCGTCTCCCGTCTAAACATTGTGCATCGCGGCGAGATTTAAAGGTTTAAGCTCGTCTGCACTCGCTTTGCATTGTGAATTGAATTTCAAGCACGAAACACATATCGCATGCGAAGTTTCCGCGTAAGTGGAAATAGTGAGGTTGCTTGAAATTCAATGCCGATGTTAATATACGCTTCGCGTAATGTATTCGGCGCTTTAAAGTTAACTCCTAAATTAAAGCGCCTTTAAGTTCGCCGCGAAATTCATGGAAAGTCGCCGCGCGAGACCGCTCGCGATATATTAAATTCATGGCGCATTGGTGCCTGCCTAACCGTTATAAAAGTCGTAGCACCCAACGGCTCGGGAATTAAACTGGATGCGAAAAAAATATGAAATTTGTCATATGGATCGTGCGGCAATTGCTTACATCTCGATGCCGTTATCTCTGCCCCGGCACCAATATTAACGTGCATTGGAAGTTTTGCCTCGCGTGTCTCGACTTTTTTAACCAAGACCTCGTACCCTTTAATAGCCCAGCCTTAACGTCAAGCGCACTCCTCGTTCCTGTAGAGAACAGGTCTGAATATTTTATGCCATATTTTAAAAGCAACAGCGCCTGGACTTAAAACTTCTTTTTCGAGTCGACTGCTTTAGTTAATGTTTAAAGGGATATGCCCGTATCGTGAATTGTATTGTGTTACACCAGCTATCGCAGTTGTAAATTTTTACAACTGGAAAAGAGGATGATATACGCATGAGATTTATAACACACATCCATATTTATCTTTCCGATTGAAATCCGGAGCCTAATAAATACGTCGCATATTTTTCTCGTCCAATATGTACCGTAAAATCCAGTAATTATCGTTAAAGAAGCAAAGAAACATGGGAAGAATGATTTTGCTTATTATAATGAAACATTTAGCTAGATACAGATCTACAGATAATTTTTTGAATTAAAAATAATTGCGTAGAATTTCTAGAATGTCAAAATTTTTTGTAGCCTTGTTCATCATGCTTGAAATTCTTACGTGACTATTTTGATAGTCCATCAAAATTATTTCAGATCTGTATCTAACTAAATTTTAAAAAATTTCAGGAAAATTATCCTTTCCGTGAACTCACGTCACAATACATCAAAAAAGTTTTAAGGAAGAAAATCTCAGAAAAAAATTTAGAATAAACGATCTTTCCTTATAACACTAAAAGAGAAATATCTTTCTCTCTCTTTCAATTTAGTAACAGTCGCGATGCGAATACAAAAGTAGCGTGACAGAATACAATGAGCTCTTTTCGTCTTAAATTCATTATATAATGTAACCAACCAACGCGGGCTCTCAGTGAACGTGCAAGATTTCGCAACGATGGTAAGCAGAATTAAAACATAGTGGAAAAGGAAGTTTCGCAACAATTTTGTTTGATAATCAGAAAGATTGAGGGTTACACACGAGATAGAATTACACGTATATCGCCGGGAAATTGTTCAGTCTAAATAGTTCGTAATGCACGCATTTATAACCAATTTCACGCAATCGTATCGTGTATCTGCAAATGTATCTTCACGTGTGTCTCGGTAAAGTATTTCCCGAATCTGACTGGTGGTATCTTCCGAGTCCGACCGTTGCCGGAAGTTGATCGATTGATTGCTCTCTGCGCCTCACGGAATACGTCGATAGCATCATTAATCAACGCGCGCGACCGTGGCTTCACGCAAAATCCTCACCGCGTCTCATCGCGCTTACCTACATCTATTTTCGATCAAGTCGTTCCACCGCAAGATAGTCGGACTTGGGCGTAGGCGGAAAAATCGGAGTTGTGATTTTTCGTACGAAGCCAATTTCGTCCGCGCGCCTTTCGTCCATCGGCACGAAACGGCACGTAAACCGGGATCCGGACGTGGCTTATCTTTTAACGACCGGATGGTTTTACGAGCGATTCGTGTCGACGAAGTTCAATTCTGTGTCTGACCGCTGTCGCGCGATTTCCAGCCTTACGAGTGTCAACTATTGAACCTTGCTACTTTTATTTATCGTTGTAAATTCTCTGATATGATAAATTATCTTATAATTATGGAAAAATAAATATTTTATTGATTTATCGTTGTAAATTCTCTGATATGATAAATTATCTTATAATTATGGAAAAATAAATATTTTATGTACGATTTATTTCTATTTGACACGTTTTAACTAGCAAAAATTATATTTTATACTTATCACAAAAGTTTACACGTCTCGTCTGCATGGAGTATTTGAAGGAGAAATTTTTCGCATCGCTCGGCAGTCGAATCTTAACGGCTAGACGAATATACATTGTTTGCTTGAAAAGTAGCACGTAATCGCGACATAACGGTCCGTGAACGTCGGCAACTATGTTTTACATAAAGCACATCCGCGAAAAGCATCTTGAAAGAACGGACGACATACGCGCTCGCATAATTTATGACGCGAATTTAACGACTATATCCTCTTGCGCTCCGACTTTTTACTTCTGCCTCATCTCGTCTCTTCGTGTTTTACTCCACCGTCTAGATTCTTGGGAGTTACGTTCTTAGTTATTGAGAAAAATGTACAACTGTAAGAGAAACTATTGTTCGCTCAACGGATAGTTTCAGAGTGTTTCACGTGAAGTCGTAAAATTATTTTAATATAACAAAAAAAAATTATTACAAATATATGCAGAAAGATTCAATATCTTTATTAGTTGCCTATCCCCAGCAGCAAATTAAGTTAATGTCTCTAAGAAGTCTCGAAATGTCTTAGTATTATGATTACCCATAAAATTTTACGTAGTAGATTCATTCAACTCTACTAAAACCTTTAATTTAAAAAAAAATGAGCGCTCGTGCATTTCTCGCAAATTAATGACGTCTATATTTAAATACATGTCCTCTACATGCAAACCACGCTCTCGCTGTCTGATGAGGAAAGTTAGTACGCTTTAACCGCTTTTCCCGCAGAAAACTTTGCAAGTTGAAAGTATTCAACCTATCGAAGATTCCGGAGGGTGGCTGAACAGGCCAAAGTGTAGCTTCTAATTAATTTCATCTAACGATCATAACCATCCCGTAATTACCGCGAAACAACGTTCCCCGTTATGTTTCTTGAGAGAAGGCCCTTCTTAACTTAACGTCGTCGTGTTTGTCATTGAGCAGCACGACAAAAGAACAAGCACGAAATACCCTTTCCACTTCGAGTTTTGCGCGCTACTGTATGCATCCTAACGGAAGTGTCTCATTGTTAAACTTTTACTTTATACTCGCATCTTAACGCAGCAAGCTGCGCGAGAAGTCTCACTTTTGCGACGCCATTCTTGACGTAATTTCGGAGGGTGTCTGCGATGAAACGTACAATGCGCGTTTTCATTTAAGTCGCATCAGGTCAGCGTGTAGTAGAAACGGAAGTACATGTGAAACTAATTCGTAGCTTCGTAGCTAGATTTTATTTTATCTAATCAACTAATAGAGAGAATAACTCTAAAATGTTATCCAAAAGATAAATATCGTACGTTGGAAGCTTTAGAAGTCACAGTCTTAAAATGCATTTGCGTAACGTGAATTTTAAAATAGCATGTAAATGTCAGATGCATACCAGATAAACGCACGTAGCACGGAATATTATACATATATATATATATATATGATATATACGTATAAGCAGTGAGAAAGCAGACTTTCATATTTTAACAGTTACATCAGATATCCCGTTTTATCCGGACGATCGACAGAACAATATAAATCACGGATGTTAATTTGAATTCGCGGATCTTGATTGTGTATAAGAGGTAATCGCGGTAGACCGTTCCTCTTGTTGTTTTAGTACGGAAACTAATGGAAATCTCCGCATTCGCTATGCAGGTTGAAAACTATCGCTCGATACCGAGGCAGTGGCCGAATTAAAGCCTCGCCGACGCGAAGGCGCGATTAACGTGCGCATTGCTCCCCGTTGAATGCCTGGTCGGGTTAAAAATCCCTTTAGCGCAAAGGAAACTAATCAAGTACAGGATTGCGTATTTCCAAGCGAGATAGCCGAGGAGTTTCGTTCCGCGGTCGGCAGACAGTGAAAAACAAACGAGTATATTTTTCTACAGCAGTGCATTGCGAGAGAGGAGAAAGAGAGAGAATATATACACTCACGCTATATTCGCGTGTGCGTATCGAAGAATCTGCAAGTGCATACGGACGCAACATAGTTTCCTGCAACAGCGAACACTGTGCGTTTCTACCGGGATTGCGAATCGCGATCCTCGCGCCCTCGCTTCATCAGCCACCGATTGTTCCCGCAGAAAAGTTAATTGAACTTTGATTTCCACCGGTAACCAGAATCTCCGACGCCGCGCGGCCTGTCCGACAATTGATTTGCATTAGGTTTTATTAACGCGAGTGCGTCGCAGGGAATTTTTTTTTTCTTCTTTCGTTTTTTTACAACGTTCGCTATCGTGTCGCGCACCGAGAGGAAGAAAAATTGCCCAGAAAACGATCGAGACTTCTCGATGATGAAGAATTTTTTTTCCAAATAAGTTATTTGCCTCGTTTTACAATAACCGAAATAGTAGAAACGCGCGTCTGGCTTCCGCCAGAAAATCGGTGGCATGCGATATTGCTGCAAAAGAAATCGAGAATGAACGGATCAGAATTTCAACAATAAAGCCGCTCGCGGCGCCAATAGGCAGAGGCTCGCTTAATTGAATGACGGAAAGCCATCACCGGTAACGCGTGTCGTGCGACGACTATCACTTCGTTCGCAGCCAGATAGGAAAATACAATGAAAAATCGAGAGAAATTGATAAAAAAAATCGCGGACTATTCGTGCGCCAAATACTAAACGTTTAACGGGCAGGCCGCTATATTTGCCCTTTAATAAAAATCCCGGTAGCCGTCGAGTTTAATAAATTCGTACTGCAAATTCGTGCTTCGCGCGTTGCCTTCTACTTCATCGGTCCTGTTCCAGCAGAGCTTTTCCTGTACCTCGCACGTGGCATTCGTTGAGCCGAGCACGTGGTAACATCGATCGCCAATCGTAAATGGATTCCCATTAAAGTACATCGCAACGGAGCGACGCCGACAAAACGCAATAAGCCCGGGATAAGAATTAAATGAGAACAAAAGAGCTGTAAAATAGAAACGGTCAATTCTATCGTGGGTAAAAGAAGGAAGACGGTGAAGGGAGTTCCTAAAACTGCTAGGCACGACCGCAAACCGTCTCTCTCCGCTTCTTTTTTCTCAATCAACTCTCGTCGATTCATTCTTTTGGATCCGTCCATCGCTTTCTCTTCGACCACAATTCCCGCTTGGTCATCTTATCGACACAATGCCATTGTCTCAAAAATTTTGTCCCCTTTTTCATCGTCTTCTTGACGACACTCTAACCACCTACCACAAATGAGCTCTTCAAATCATATTTATGGTCATTATTATTGTTTTGAATCTTCTCAACTAGCTGTCCTCGATACGCTTCTAACGGAGTACCATTCAGTTGCGTCACAGACTGCGAAATCTCTTTGCGATAGGCTATTTTCTATGGTAACACGTACTAAAAGGGAGCATTGACGAATCACAAGCAGGGATACAGTGTATACTGCCTACAGTTTGTGCGTAAACGCATGAGCCTGTTTACCAAACAACCCGTCAAAGCTTTGCCCACCCAATTTTCCACGAGCAGTTAAGCCAACAATGTAGTGCCACACAGGTCTCTCTCTCTCTCTCTCTCTCTCTCTCCCCCTCACTCTCCCTTTTTCTCGTTGCCTATATACATGTTGTGATTGTATGTGTTAGAATAAGAGAGAGACGGAAAAGATAGGGGATGGTGGCAAAGAAGGGGAAGTGCAATCCTGGGCTGCTTTTCAATTCATTTGGCTACCTGCGCTGAAATTTAGAAACACCCTCAGAACTTGTTATTGTACGCCATTCAAACCCCTGCGGTAATTAACAACTAAGCTCATTGAAGACCGAGAGGGCGAAATATTTGTGGGGTGCCACGAATCTTAGCTAGATAAATCAAATCTCGAGTTGTTTTGACGTACACGCAATAAAAAATAATTTCCAGGTTGTTTGGAATAGACTTTCTTTATTCTCAAATCTATTCTTTTCTGAAAATAAATGATAATTTCTACCAATATTTCTTATTTGTCTCAAAAATATGTTTTCGAAAATATTCTTCACATACAAGAATCTTTTACAAGCTAATTTCGTATAGCATTATTTTTCTAAATAACATTATATACTTGAATTTTGTATAATATATCATGTGTATCATATAATATATCATTAATCAGTAAATCTTTATTTACAATTAAGTACTATTCGAGCTAGTTTATTCTTATTAAAAAGAATAATTATATAGTTCAAGAAAATAATTGGCTTGGAACTTAACTAACGTCTCGATTAGTTTGTTATAGTGAAAACGAGACGGGTCAAAACACTTCGGTAAAAAAAGTTAGCCATATTATCGGGAGCGAAACATAGCGCAACTAATGACGATAGTTCCTTCATGAGAAGTGGATTAAGATTTTCTCTGTTGGTTTGCCGAACGATAGCAAAAAAGTGCGACATGATTGATGACTCTTAGTGTGGCTTTATATACGACATACAGCCACAGACAAAAAATTTCTTTCTCTCCTCGCATGCGTTTGACGGCGGTATCCCTTTCGACGAAGTAACAGATAACATGTTACGGTAAAATCTTTCTACTTGGACAAAAAGTAGCGAGCATTATTTTTCACGAATAAAATATTTGCGCGATTGATACAACCCTCGCCTTTCAAAACAGAGGGTTGCTAAAAGGAACCAAGAATAAAAAATTATCTATTTTTGTAAGACATTACATTAATTACCAAATTATTCTCTATAAGGTACAACATTTAAAAACTTTAATTACTGTCCTTGAAGAGAATAAATATATAAATCTAATTTTTATACATATATGAAGAAGAAAAAGAAAAAGAGGCAAAAGCATTGATTAATTTCGGCAGTTTAAAAAGAGAGGACATACATACACAGAAGGATGCGAGTTTTCTTTGCAAATATTATTGCCTTTACTCTATTAGAATTCTGGCCAATATTTCACATTTTACTGACAACTGTACTAACGCTATTTATTAATATTTTTAATTAAATTTTTATGTAATATTCATTATTCCCTTAATAAATATAGTAATCTAACTTGTAAGTAGCTACAACTATCGATAATTTAAAGTTAATAATTACATGTTTCAAAACGCGATAATATCAAGCATTATACGGCAGAGTTAAACGTAACGTTTGTCGTTGTCTCATGCGTGATGCTCACATTGCTCGTAAAGGCGCATACTCGATCACCCCTGGCGACGCAATGGGGTGATTCAGGCCGTACGTTAAAAGCCGAATTCACCGCCCGAGCCAAAAGCCACGGCAAGGCTGACAGACGTTCCGCTCTGAGATTCCAACCCCTTTATCTCGTGTTGAACATCTCTATCTCTTTCTACCTATAATTTTCTCTGTCTCAACTGCCGGCTAAAATTTCTGGTATTGTTCCTCGCTTTTAGCATTGCGCTTTATCTCTCTCTTTCTCACACACACTGTTCCTCTCTCTAACTTTCCCTGTTACTTCGCGCGTATAGCATGAATCCTTTCTGTCATCAGTCTATATCTACAGATATTTCGTCTCTTTGCTCCTTTCCTCTTTTCGTCCACGAACAGCTTTGAATTTTCATTCAATAAAACGAATGAGAAATCGTAGAAGAAAAGAAAAGGGCAAGTAGCACGTGCGTGTAAGAAGAAGAAGCAGATGCGTAAGAGAAAAGGTAAAAAGAGAGAACAGCAGCAACCGGGTATCTCGGTCGCGCGCAAAAGCTTTCTTCAAAGAGTGCTCCATTATCCGCACCAGGAAATCCGAGAGAAGTTCGAGCATCCGCTGAGATAATCGAATTCTTACTTCTCGACCGCCCTTTATCTTCCCACAGACCACCCCTGCGACTCCTTCTTCCCTCGTTTCCCGTTTGAACACTCACTTGAGCATCATCCGCGTACATATATTTATCTACCTTCATAACGCTTCTTTCTGTTATGCTGCAATATCCTCCTTTCAACGCGCCTTTATATTACACTTCCGCGTCTACATTTACAAGCTTTCAAACGATAGCACGCGTTTACGCTTCTGGGCTAATCGATAGAAGCCCCTAACTTACCCTTCTGCAAACTACGAGTCTATTGTAAATTGCGAGAAAGGTATCATGATTTCAACATTGATCCCGCGCTGCACTGTTTGCGTCACATGAGAAAGAGTTTAGAAATTTCAACTCTGAAACTTTAACTCTCAAACGTGCTACGTGTTATAGAAACAACACCCTGAATATGGATATATACATACCTAATCTAATTCAATTGCTTATAACTTCAATAAAAATAAATTTATTGTAAAAATTTGTTTTCAATTAAAACAGCAAACGTTAAAAAGCATAACATATTAAGCAAATCCTAATGTATCTTATTAATTAAAAAAAATTATATTATAAAAAATGAAAAACGTTTCATTCGAAGAGTATATATGCCGAACGTATAATTCCCATTTATGGATCTGCTCCGTCTCTCACCAATAATTTATACATATCTATCCGACGACGTGTTGATTAAAATCGGGGGATGAGCGAGGAAAGAAAAAAAGCTCTCGTAAGATCGTAAAAGTGTGGACATTTAATAATATCCGGAGAGGCGATTTTACTATCGATAGTATGTATCTTCAATATCGGAGTCAGTAATTAGTACGTTGGAGTGTGCAGCACTCTCATCAATTCGATTCTCTTTTCGTAGTAGTAGTAGTTCACACTACAAACGTTATCGAGACAATTGGTGTCTATGCGATCGTTTTTTTTACATTTTGCAGTGAGGCTAACTGTTTCGTGCGTCGATTGCAAACTCACGCGATAACGAGGTGACTATTGTCACGGTTAAATATCGATTTGCTTGTTCCCTCGAATCTAAATTATATTTATGAACCAGTTTTGTCACCTGTGTAACGCTAGTAGCAGTTTAGTGCAAAACGTTTCAGAGAGTTTATATTGTCAACCTTTCAATACGCACAAATAAATTCGGCTTTGCTTCAAATGCAATTTCAGAAAAACAATGACTAACTAACGAGAGAATCATTTATATGTAACACTTGCAACACTTGCGCGCATCAGATTGCTACTAACGACATTGAAGATACCAGGAGGAAGGAAATGTCCTATTTTACTTACACAGCTATAATTCTAAGACCTATAAAGTACGTGTTCCTTGCTTTCCGGTCGGCGCTGTAGGGCATGAGGGCGAGGGAGTGAAGCAAACGGAAAGTAAGAAGAGGAATAAATGAAAGCAGTGGTCGTTACGTGTCACGTAATTCTAGATCTTCCAAGAACCACTCCCGCTTTTTTGCACGTACAAGTGGGGGAGGAAAGAGGTAATGCGAGATTGATGTCCTGTGGTATTAAAAATGTATCACGAACGGGTCGCGCCCGAGGGGGCAAGGCTTTAGAATTACAATTAAG
Source organism: Cyphomyrmex costatus (assembly GCF_001594065.2). Classification (NCBI taxonomy): domain Eukaryota; kingdom Metazoa; phylum Arthropoda; class Insecta; order Hymenoptera; family Formicidae; genus Cyphomyrmex; species Cyphomyrmex costatus. Next base: position 1,833,093 of record NW_017279267.1, on the reverse strand, counting down.
TGTGCAATTTATTCAGGCGCGTTATTTCCGTATAAATTTCGCTGGCGCTGGTCAGAACGCGAAGGCGCGGTGAAGGGGGGAAGCAAGGTAAAATTAATGCGTCTGCTCGTGAATGGTAGCGATGTGGCCGAAACAAGCAAAATTCAAAGAGAATTCAGTTTTTGCGACTAATCAGATATCCGCAACTATTGAGATATTTAAATAAAATACTTTTACTTCTATTTTTCGTTATTCACTTACGGAACTCCAAAGGTCTCACCATCTCTGCGACCATGAAACTAACGCTGTACTTACCTGAAATAAAAAGGAAAGTGATTAGTTTTTAATATAAGCAAATATAAAAATAAATCGTAAAAAAGTTTCGACCTGAATTCAATCTCTTTTTGTTACCATAATACTCTATTCGAACAAATTGAAGTTAAATCGATTGCACCCACGACTATCTCGCCACGATAAATAGCGAATATCTCACATTGTAATACAGTCATTCGTATTCATTTCGTGGTTTTCCACAGCGATTCGTGCATCCACCCGTTTCTTTCCACTTTACCGCGACCGCAAGCTCGGGGATTCCAATAGACAGAGCCTGTCCTGAAGACAAAGACATCACGACCCGGTAAAATATATGATATAGTAATTGTTTACGGCGCTAGTGATCCACGCATCACAAATGAAATATTCAATTTCTTTGAAAGGAGCTAACATTTCGAAACACACACACTTGTACCCAACTGACATAGAGTGATACCAGTTGCAACAGTATGTTCTATTCAAATTTCGTTATTTGAGAGCGGCAAATGTTCGTACTCCCGATAATTGAATCCATTATCAAGGAGTACTCTAACCAGAAATGGCAGTTAAATCTACAGTTATCGACTAAAATTCGATGCCATTTGTCACATTTAAATGCGTCTTGTAAGTTCGTACTAGCTGTAATACCATCCTACTTGACATATCGATAGTTTAGCAGGTATGACTATCTATCGCAAGACTCATAGCACGTGTTACCGGTCTGCGTGTAGTGTCCCTTCCGGTCCGATTTATCCGAAGGCCATCGCGTTATCTGCATGATACAATCGATATTGATATTGTCGCGCGAGATGAAAATTCCGGAGAAAATTTCAAATTCAACGGAGTTAGCCAGTCTGGAATTTACACCACTCTGCGCCGATCGATCATCTCTATTCTGCATGCCGCTTCGAAAGTCAAGAGATTATAGTGTAGTGATCTACATCCACGTAAGCGAGGCTTTTTTAAATATCAGATCAAACGCTCGCGAAAAATTCGGGTCGACGACCCGCGATTTGAAATTCAATCGCGTCATTTTTACAGCACCGGTATACAAGGCCGGCGTTATAACCGATCGAAGCTTGGCCACATTATCGTCTAAGAGACTTCGTACTATACACGAAATAAATCATTTTTTATCCAACGACAAATACTTTTAAGCAATCTTCCTGTGGCACCGACAAATAAAATTTTGTTTGCAGCCAAGGAATTTTATGATATTAATACAAGTTCAATAAGAGTGACTCACGATATAATTTCCAGCTACATGGAGTAGATTTTGCAAGAAATTTTACAAAACCGATAGTGCGGGCAAAGCGTATAAATAATAAGTACTATCCGCTCGTCGGTAAGTTGCATAAATATGGAACCAGATTCCGAATATGTTCAAGTGCAATCGCAAAATGTAATTACTGTTGTAGAAGCAGATGACACCGCGATGTCGTATATAATTTCACCAAAGCGCAAAATGCTGAAATATTCGTAACGCATATTGTATAGCATTATTTATTCGGCAAGCATTCATATTATTGGTCAAACCGCTAGCTTCTACGTGGAAAATTGCTCTTAAAGTTCTTGCGTATTCACATTGTCATACCGTCGGTAAATTGATGTTTCTGGTTGTATATAAGATTATGGCCAGGTCAACGAATTCAACAAAACATATGCTAATGGAGCTATGCCAAGAATAGTGTTATCGTATATACGTGTAATTTACGCTATACGTTTGTAATGTGATCACCGGTGCATTCCAGATCCATGTCGCTGATACACTGGCACTTTATATATGCGCAAAATGAGTTCACAGTTTAATCTCATCACAGATCACGATATAATTCAGAACAGTTCGCTTTTGAACATTCAAGATATAAATCACTAAATATAAACTATAATGTTATTTCGCATGTTTGATAGAAAAGTGACATATATAAAAATTAGCAACTTTTGTGAGAGCGTTTTTACAATTCTATTGGAATTTTAAGCAATCTAGGGAAAATAATGTAATTTCACAAATAGAACATTTTTCTATAACTATTTCAGGATCAATAATACTCATTTGTGATATTTAATGTAAAAAATGTCTCTTTTCTGATACGATTAAGGTGATCTTTATGAAATATCACGAAAGGCAAGTGACACTTCTGTCTTTTTTACGAGCAGTAAATTAGGAGAATAACAAATTACAGTATTTCCAACAAAATATACGTCTTTAAAGTTAATTTCCTGTCATTATTTCCAAAGTACTAATTTTGGAATTGTATCACTTTTATACTTTATTAAGTGATTTTTAAAAACAGAGAGAGAGAAAGAGAGAGAGGGAAGAAGAGAAGAATAAAGAAAACGGATATTCAATAACAAATGTGTTCCGCCTAATTTCGCAAAGTGTAACTGACATTTAGATTGAAAACCGAAGAAATATCGTATGACAACGTCGGATTGATGTCGAATACAAGATTGGCGACTTGGCTCGTCGCCGAACACATTTATGCATTTGCTGAATAGACCCGTAGTGCGGGAGACTGCTCTTCAGAGATACAAAAAGTGATTGCGTCGCGCATGGCAATACGCGTAACTTTGACACGAGCAGCGTGTCCACGTTTTGGCGACCGTCGACGGTAGCTCAGGTCCAATTTCCGTTTTGGGGACGCAAGGCAGTCTTATCGTTCTCTGTCTGAACGCTTCTCACAGCCACGAGCTCTGCACGAGCTCGCCCTGTTATTTGGCGAGTTTTCCCAAGCTGAAAGCAAACCGTTCTTATCGCAGAAGGGAATCGTGTCATTTAAAGTACATCAATTCGTTGATCTCTCGCATGGTCGTCGCAAGGGCTAGACTTCGTGGGAAGATGTCTTTAGAACATACTATCGAACGTCACTGCTGTTTCGTTTCTATCGTCACAAGCAGAACTGACGAGGCGCCAAGACTTCGGGCTAATATCACGAAAGTTCAATCCCCGTGCAAGTACTTTCTCTTTTCTTTATTATTTTTCTCTTATTTTATTTTTAAATGAAAACCGACACAGGCATTTGTACATGCAGAATAAAAACGTTACGAAAGAATAAAATCTATATTCGTTAAACGTCTGTTTGTGATTAAATGAAAATATATCGAGATATCGAAATTAATGGAAATAATTGATTAATTCTGCGAGCATTTCCTACAGAATTTCAGCGAACCCAATAACATTTCGACATGATGGAAGTCGCAAAAGTGTCCAAACGGGCTTCTAGGGCGGACCTTGGATATAATACAGGGGGAAGAATATTCACCATGGCTGCCGCGAATGAATTCAATGCGCGCAATTAGGGTAGCCCTGGGGTTCGCTTCGAGTGCTTCGAATATCCGTTCGACGCCATACAAATTCAGATTTGCAATACCACAAAATATCTCGAGACGGTCACAAATGCGTCTGATAATGAGAGAAACTATGGCTATTCTTGGCGTTTCCTTCTACTATTTTTCAGCACTCGTTACATCTTCGGCGCGTTTCCGTGCAGAGACAAGGGAAAAAGGAAACGCCCGAAACTCCCGTCGTTACAAAAGGAATGTCGCGTTACAAAGGTGAAGCGCACGCCGTGTTAAGAGCCAGACGTTTCTCTCGAGGGAATACGCGCGCGGGTTTGCGCGGAGGCTGCGCTCCCGAAACGTCGACCGGTCGAAATTATACACAATAACGAATCCCACGCGTAATTATCATGTAACTTCGTTGGCCCATTGTGCATCCGGCAACGTGAAAGATTAATTCGCTTAGCCCACCCGCCGCATTCCATTGTTTTGGATTAGCCTACCGTTCTCTCCACCCTTCTCGCGTTTACCACCACTACAGCTCGACTTCTCCGCCATGAATTTATTCATTCGCCACCGTGGTTACGGACCTTATTTCTCGCGAGGGACATCCTGCCATGAGCGTCGCCGGTACTCTTCACAAAATACCGACAAAATTTTCGAATTTTTTCTTATGTTGTAATTTATCTTACAAATTTCATTAACTCTCTGTCATCAATTGTCCACATTTATTAATAATAATTATTAATATTCTATCCTTAAAAAATTACTCAACAAAAAATGGAATATCTTATCTTTGATTGAGTATTTTTCTTCTTTTTTAAGAATTGAATGGAGTGCAAACGCAATTCTTCACTTTTCTTTCAAGACGATTATGTACCTAACTCCCTGCGACGGTAGAAAACTGTAATAGTTCTGCCTTGAAATATTACGCACGTGTAGGTGATATTTAAATGCTACCAACGACTCCATTTCTGCTTCTGTATATAGAAGTATTTTCGTAACGCGGTTAAGTGCAGAGACCGCGATCGATTATTCACGAAGAGCTCGAGGAATCGCTGGCCTGGTATTTATTCAAATTTACCGTGAGACTCAATATAACGCGAAGTAAAATACGTAATATAAAATGGAAATATTTATGCGCGGTTGCCACTATTAGCATTATGAATACAATATCTGTCAATTTTATGAATAATTCTTGTGCCGTAAATGCGGTAAATTAATCTGAAATACTTGCTAATTTGACGTTTATCCAATATTTCCACTATTTTAATAGACAGGATATAATCTAGATGAAATATATACACATTTGTAACAATAACGATATTATTGTCTTTATAAGATTAGTTATTAACATGCACAATTCATATACATATTTACCTTATCATCGGAACTCACCTCAAAACTAAAATATATTTCTGAAATTTAATTTAAAGTCTCGTTTGAATATGGTGTAAAATAATAAATAAGATATCGAGTTAACAATTATTTTACAATAAATCTGTAGCTGGCGATATGATATAAAATGGCAATAAATATTGTACAAGCGATAAAATAATTCCTTCTATAATTTAGCGCGTTAAACTTTATATGTACTGTCCGTTTTAAATATTATCGCGGATATAGGAAGAAGGTAAGATCAGTAGTTAGATCAGCGTAAGCGATACGTTAAGTCACTAACTATTTTTATATGGTCGGATGTTCAATCGAACGGGTAAAAGTAAGAACCATAAAATACACGCAAAGAGAGATTTATTCCGTCCATGCACGACAGTATCATTTTTTACGAGTACGTCGCCACGCTCACTCGATACGTCGGCACGAACGTAAGCCGTGGCGTCGTCGCTCTCTGAGGAGTATCGGTATTTGCGAGGTCAACAGAAGGCTGTCCCGCCTTTACCACGGAGTCTTATCCCGCGGGATAGCGGACAAAGATTCAAGTCAGTTTACTGTTATGCCAAGGCCCGCGGGGAAAACGAGAGAAGGAAATCCCGTACCTAGATTTTCCTCCCGTCATATACCTAATCTCGATGGCGACAGACTCCCATTTCAGTGCCCAGCTCTAGGATATCATGCGCCCCGGGCGTGCACTTAAACATCCGCTGCAATTTCACCATAAAATTTGCAGGCATGTAAGAATCAGATTGAGAAGGTGACATTTATATTTGTTCATGCATCAACTGACCGACACGAATTTAAATTTAAGCAAATAACGCGGAACGCAATAACGGTATGAATATATTATAAATGGGTAGTTAAACATTTAACAGTTAAAAACTTATTTAGATAATATGTTAATAAAATGAATTTGACAACGATATTCCTTGAATTATGAATCTTTCATCGTATCTGCGAACAAGCGTTCACGATCAATTATAAATTCTGCATTGCAATATTTCATCAAATAGCATAAATATAATTAAATCTCCTATGTCTAAATTTAATTAATGTCATGAATATTTCATCTACTAGCAGGATTTTAATATATTCAACATTGATATATACTGATATATATTGTTCATTAATTCTCCCTCTCTCCCTCCCTTCCCCTTCCTCCCCATTTCTCTTAATATTGTATTTCTGTATCACAAAACCTTTCTATCAATCAGCAGAAGCAATCATTTACTATCAAAGTACATTTAATTTCTCTGAACTCATTTAACCAACAATATCTTGTAACATGAAGAATAATTCTAGAATAAAGGATAAAAAATCTGTAAGTTAATAATGAGTCCCATAGGCTTCGCACAGTTGTCTCGCAAGGGACTGTCGCGACATAAAAACTCTAATGAAATTTGCATAATAGTACGTGAACCTCCAAGGTATTATTTGTCACGCCCTGTCATTTGAGTTGTTCCATCGTTTACTTGATCCCGACTACTATCTTTTCCTCTGGTATATATACAGAAACGTTGTTTTTCTAAGCTATTGTATATGCTGAATAACTTGCAATACTCTCGCTGTGCATTCGTTGACGCGATGCTGTTCCTCGAAATAAAGTTCATTTTTTTATAGGTAGAAATGCAGTTCTACTTGACAGACAATTTAATCTCAAAATTCATATATATACATATATATAAAAAATACGAAATTCATAAAGAATTTAATTGCATTTAGCTGGCGAGATAAAAAATACGAAAGTATAATGATTAAACTAAAGCAGATTGAAAAAGCCTAATATTGAAGTCATTAATCTTTTGTGCGTTTTATATGCAGCTTTTATATATAGAGTGACCTAAATCTGACGAGTTCCTCTATCCGTAATTTGATTCACCTGAGAAATAAATGTGAATCACGATGTACGCCCACTCTATTGAGCCACTGGTACATTTGGGGGGGCTTAAATCGAATCGCAAATCGTCCGAATGCAAATAAAAATGGAAATTCACTCATACTACTTCATCCTCTACTTCATACTCTGCCTCACCTCTTTTGCTTTTTGTTCGAATCAAAAAAAATTCTCGCGCTCTATTGCACGTTAGGTAATCCGATAATGAGTTATTGTGACTACACGAATATAAATATTTGCCAGAAATATTAATTAATTAACTACGTAACAATTAAGTACACATTTCCTCTAATTATTTAACAAATATTTTTTATCTATCGATTGCTATCGACTATTTCTTCTAGTAATTGCATAAAATTCGAACTTTACATGACAAATAAAAAATATTGAAGAAAAGATTATTGGATTCACACAAAAAAAATAACTGAAAAGATCAAATAAGACAAAGCATGTGTGCATAGAACAAACGAAGAAGATTATGAAAAGAGAAATTTGAACACGATAAAGCAAAAGGCACGATTAGTCAATCAACGAGATCGTCACAGCAAGAACTCGATAAAATTACTGTCTGCAGGTAAATCCCTGAGGGGGGCAAGAGGATGCAAGCAGGAAGTCTTGCTTCTCTTCCTCTTTTTCCTTTACTCTGGTACCTTCCTTCGTTCGCACCTACACACGAAGACCTTCGACCTCTCTCACGCGCCATCGGAGAGGACGTAGAGTGGAAGCTAATAAATTCATAATTCAATATTGACTCGGGGATTGTCTCCGTTCTTGCCTCCGCGTAATTCCTCGTGGGTTTGCCAAGCTTTTAAACAATTAGCTGCGAAAACAATTACTGTGTCGCCGAGACCTCGTGGAAACACACCCCTTTTCCGCACCGCCCTTTTCACGACGATCCAAAGGTGGCGTCGTTTTCTTAACGCTGTGACTTCGTATTACGCGGGGGAAGCGAAAGCGACAACAGTGCCACGCACTTTTGGCATAAGTTCAAGACAAATATTTATCGCTGGGTATTATGAGAACTTCCTCTTTCGGCTTTCAGGCACGCTTTTCGCGTTCTTGTGAAACGCTCGTCGGTACGCGAAAAGCGTATCGTTCATCATCGGTCAATCGAAATTGTACAGATAAAAGGATATTTATGCTATTACGTATATTTTGCAGTCGTACCTCTTTATATTTGCCTTTAGTTATTGCATTTTGCATAATAATTGTTTGAAGTAAGAGATAATCACAATAAAGTAAAATTTTCACAAAGAATATACTTTAAGACGTTGAGATTAAAAATATCTCTCAACTGTTATAAACAATAGCATTTCAATTATAGACATTATCAATATCTTATTACTTATTTAATTCCGAGACAAAAATCTTATAAAGTTTAAAGACATATTCAGTTTACCAACCACGATTCTATATATCCACTTCTAATTTAATAAGATGGAGTAAAGTGCCGCATTTGAGATATTCTCACGTCTCACGATTATTTCGTTCTTCGGGGAGGAGCGCTATGGAATGCGTATCAATTCTCGCATAAACTCGCGACTGACGGAAATAGAAATTCCAGACTCGCATCACATTAAAAAAGCACATTTGCTAAAATTCTGCATAAAATATAAATACACATTTGTAGCACAAAGGCTAGCACAATTACGAATAAATTAAATTTCGAGATAATAATTTTTATTACAGTAAATAACAAGCTCGAAAAATATCGTTGATACGAGGCATCGTTGCAAAATTTCAAGAAAATTTAATCCGCATTTGCATGGATTTCTACATGTATACTATACACACACACAGATACACGTACACAATTTGTACTCGTTAGCGCGGAGTGATTTATCGCTCTGAGACTTACAGTTTTACGAATCGGACGGGATAGAAAGTGTTAATGAAATTTGTACAGGATATTTAAAAACATCTGGCTTCCGGTGGAGGTTGTGATTAGCGTACACCGCAACGGCACGCACGATAAATTATTCCCGGGGCTCCCGCGTTTGATTTAAAATTATTGCCTCAGTTTGTTTCAGGATTACGGGACGCAACGTATTACTCTTCCGTATAACCCGTCTCGCTCTACGCCCCTTGCTAAGCTAGGTGATTGTTTAACACCAATATACCGCGTCAATGCACAAAATCTACGTATTTCATCTTCTCAATTTCGGTTTCTTTTTGCTCAATAACTCGATAAAAATATACGATTCAATCAAGCCACGATCTAAAGTCTTTGGCCTAAATTACTAAATTCTCTTTAATTAAAAATTTATAGTAAATTTAATTAATCAACATTTATAAATTGAAAGCTATACTAAATCTTTAAAAGACTTTAAGAGGAAGGAGATATCAATCTTTAAAAATAATTCAATATAAATTATGCTCCAAAATTTACAAAAATTAAGGTTAACTTGTGTATGTTATAATAAAAGATTTTATTATATATTCGTTTGAAATTTTGAAGCTTTTGAGTTCTTTCGAAATTTATATACCTACCTACATTGAATATTTTTGAGGAAATAACGATATTATTGAGATTAGGTGAATTTATTGCATTAAAATAAAATAAAACCTCATACCTCAATGTCACCGTCGTTGTTTTTGATATGACAAATATTTTTGTTTTATATAGATGATAACGGATGCGCTTTTTCTCGATAACGCAACCGGTTTTATGCCATGTAGAGTGAGAAGGTAAAATTCCAGAGATCGCGCCGATCAGTCATTAATCATGCTTGAGTAATGAGTTTTATCTGCAAATAATTAGTATCGACGTGCCAGGGCGATGAATCATCGTCGATATATCGTGTCAACCATGCATATGTGGCAAGTTCGATACCAATTCCTACATGGCATCTCGAAAGTGCTCGGCAACATAATTTTGAACCGAATGAGATTACCGATTAGTTAATGGAATCTAATAGAAATATAGTGTACATCGTTATTTTGTCAGGAGATAAATCAGAGAGAACAGATTATTAAGTGAATGTATTACATCAATCATTTACAGCTAGCAAATATGAAAATTGAATGAATTTTACCGACGCAATTTTACGTTAAATTGACCGTGACCGCGTGTACACTCACTTGTATAATTATAATAGATTGAATTTTTTAAAAGCACGATATAATTGTTAAATTTTTTATACGCTCCTAATATTTGCGACATTTAACGGAGTTAACTAATTGTTAAAAACAGTTGTGTAAAAATTATATCAGAAAATTAATATGTAAGCGTGCTAGGTAATATAAAAATAGGAACAACTTGTACAATATTTAAGAATATATATACATATATATTATCAAATTTCTCTCTCAGATATATAAAACGACCCTCGTTCATGAGTATATACTGCACGTAAACGAACTCACCGAAGAAAAGTCATACAAATTCCCTTTTAACTCTCTTTAAATCAAAAGTTACGTATAGAATCAAAGCAAGGTTAGCAGGAATGCATTGCTGACGTATGTCCGGATGGTAGAATCGTATATTCGACGCAGCTCCAGCATCCGTTACTGCCTTCGTCGACGCCGTGGCAACCAAGCCGAAAGCTCTCGTTCCTCTTATCCCTTTTCTCTCCTATCCTGCCTTCCCTTGCCCTATCACTCTGTCCGCGCTACCCCTTTTGCTTCTGCAAAGTGCGAGCTGGCATGCAAAGTTGTAAGTAGCGCTTTCGGCCGTTTGATTGCATTAGCTTATTCAACCAAGTTTGGACGCGCAGTGCCTCTATCCGGTACGACGCAAGAGTTCTCTCCACTCTCGTCCTTCCCCCCTCGTCGATCGCGGCGCTCTTCTCATCCATTTAAATGCACGCTGAATACCGTCCCTTTCAGGACGACGTTGCACATGGCGTACTACCGACGGACCGCACTACCGTCAGAAAGCTTTGAAGGATTGTCTCGTGATTACGACCGACTGTTATCGAATTCAGTGATACAATCTGTTGACAGCGGAAGTTGATATCCGACTGAGACGCAGCTGATACATTGCTTCGAATTATTTATGCTCAAGATTTTTTTAAATGCTACACATATAATATTGTATATTTTTAAGAGTTATATATATGTGTGTATCGTACAAGAGTATTATTTAAATCTTTTCATTAAAAAAAAATAAAAGACAATATATGGTATTTGCGTAACTCTCAAAAACAAAGTTTCATATGAAAAAAATTTATTCTATCTTTTCGTTTATTTCTTTATATGAAATCACCCTCTAATTACGGGAAATTCTGTATAAGTAAATTATAAAAAAAAGTAAGATTATTAGAGTATTATGTAAAAAATTGAAAAAAATAATTTGGCTTGATTATTGATCGGTAAAAATTTTGGTACAAAGGACTGCCCGATTTAGATGTCGTATTTACAGAAGAACTAAAGGTACGACCGGTGCTGAGATGGTATTGCAGAAGTAGAATTTTACTTCTGGAAAGTTTCGGATTACAGTATCAGAAACTTCAATATCCTCTTACGATTACATGTCGCAACAGGATGTCGTGTTCGAAACTCGGTCAGAAAATAAAACCGATGCAACGTTGACGCAAGCACGCCGTACATCTCCGCAGTTTTGAGAACTATCACTTAGGTTTTACGATGTCGAATGACAATTCGGAAGTATTCGTGAACATGAGTGAGAACAAAAATGTATGACGGTGCAGCAACGTACGAAGGATAGGTAAAACGATAATACTAAAGAGAAACGGAAAGTCAAAGTAGAAAAGCAATTTAAGGGTGCTACTAGCAGAATGCATATAAAGGTTTGGTGTGCAGAATATAATGCTATAAAGAGGGTTGTGGATAGTGTCATTGCGAGCTTTTTACTTTCATGTCCGACACATTCGCGTTTCCCTTTTACGAGCACTTCTTGTTGTCCCGAGACAACTGCAGCGTTACAGCGGCACGTACTTGCTTACGTATAACAGGATGTCCCACAATAGGAAGTTAATTATGAGCCTTAAAGTTATTATTCGGAAATGCAATCGTCAAATAAAGTTGTGGAAATTTAATTTGTGAAAATACTTATTTGAGATACATGAAACGTGCAATACAATTATTTGTAGGAATCTACTCGAAGTCTAAAATATGTTCGACAATTTTAGCAAATAGAGATTTCACCCACCGTTGAAACAACATGAATATTTACTCCTCTGTCAGCAATAAAGGTTTTTCAAACACATAGCAAATTTTTTATTATTCTATTGTATAAAATCTGAAAAAATTTTTTATTATTTTATCATATAAAATCTGAAAAAAATTTTGATATATCGGTTAAAGTTTTAACAACGAGTTTTTACCATTATAGAAGTTGGATTTTACTCATTTTTTACAGATTTATTTACCAAAATTTGCAATTAAAATATCGATAGTACCTTTAAAGCTGGCGGAAAGTTAAATTCATTAGAAGAGATTAGAATAGATACAGCGCTTAGGGTACCTATTACGGTTATACAGAAAAGGTGATCATAGGCTAAAAATTTATGACCATCTTACGCGAATTTATCCTATATATATTTACACAAGTAGCTTTAATATTTATTATAAAAACATATGATATGTCAAAATGAGCTGATTTATATAAGCAGACGACCGAAGCTGCAGACCCTGACAAACATCCAGCTAATTAAATCTTCTCTTTCGGGAAAGTGTCTTTGTCTCGGCTTACAACGCGTAGCTTAGGTTTTATTCCTTTGGATGTTGGCAAACGCGCACATCCGAGAAGAAAGTATCCACAAAGGAGGGAAACGTCCTCTCCGGAATGAAGCGGTACCGGTGATCCTTTCAAAGGAGCCGAAACTTCGGCCCCACCTGTGATCTCTGTGACTCGACCGAGTGGAAGTCTCCTGTAATTGGGATTACTCCGACAGACAAGACTCTTCTTTATCTACTCCGCGTCTCTTTTCACGTAGCTTTCCTGGTTCACTAAATTCCTTTCTACGACATCTTTGGATTGGCGAATTCTCCCCCTCCCCTTCTGCCGCTCCAGTGGAAAGACAGATTAAGAGAAATCAGTCAAACTTATCGCCATCAAACACATCACAATCTACGGTGAACATATACGGTTCTGAGGTACTCAGAACGGATGGAATGGTACCGAGTACATGATAAGCGACTTCACCACATGTACAATGTATATAATCTCTTTTGCGCTTCTTGGCCGTATCCTATCACTTTATAATCCTTGACGTATCCGATATTAAGAAGCTTGTGCATTAGCCGGTCCAAATACGACATCAACGAGGGGGCGCTTAATACCCTGACTTGACCAGCGATCGAAATCTATACTTCTTAATCCGGAGATGACACCAGCCGAATGTATGGCTACCATTATGGGAGATTGCATCGTGGCATTACGAGAACGAGGGAAGATCGTGTTAAACGCCTCGCGAAGAAGGACCAAACCGACAAAGCGGAAGGAAAGGCGAGAGAACGTCACGATAAGCACCGACGACAAAGTTGTCCGACCACGTCAAGCCAATGGCGAAGTATATTGCAGGTGTCTGATCCTTATCTACCTTCTTCCTGCTGCCGATCATCTCACTGCTCGCTCATAGCATCCCGACCGACGAGTTGACGAGAGAGTACGACGGTGTGTCCGCGCGATAAAGCAACTTTTCGTGCGGCAATAAAGCGACAAGCACACGGATGTTGCCCGTAAAACCGAAGGCTGTATTTGTGTAGAACGGTTGCTTTGTATTGTTTACGATTTGTTCACCATGCATTTGAAGTGGCAGAGTCGCAAGCATTCGACTGTCCGGTTCGCCATACGAGCCGTGAAACGGACTGCGACTGGCTTTCCGTGACTTCATTACGAAAAGATACCTGTCGGAACAGGATAAACAGTCAATGTGGCGTGGGAGCCTGTTTGTTCGAGTGTCGAAACATCCTTTCCGCAATTTCAAAACCACACTCCAAATAAGAGCGCGGAATTCAATAGTTTGTACGGGTCAAATCGATTTCTATTAAACTTTAGAACTTGCCAGCGAAATAAACTAAACAAATTTCTCGTGTACGTTTAAAATTTCATTTAAAAATTTATTTAAAAAAGGATATATATATTTCTACCATAGAAAATTTCTCATTTTATTCATTTTTATAAATATCTTATTGCAAGCTTATACTGAAATTACATATATAAAGTATTTTAGGACAAAATAATGGCCAGTCAATTAAAAATAAATAATAAAATTAATAGAATTAATAAAATATCAACAATCTTAGTCTTTTCTCATCAATACTATCATATCTTTGTGCATTCATGTAATTTATTCATTAATTATAATATGATATTATATTCAGTGAATTCTATTACGGTCACTATATAAGCATACATTTGCGTCAGTGATGATGCAACGTCACTTTGTGGACCATTAAAACGATCATCACGTCCTGAACGCACTTTACCACTCTGTGGACACGACCTGGTTACATCGTGTTCTAATTATCTTGATTTGCGGTTACGTGCATATCAGATTGTAGTTTATGCCAACATGATGAGCATCATAGTCCACGATTGTACCGACTCAAAGCAAATCAAGTAATTCATTATCATACGACAATGAAGCTAATCATTGAAATCTTTGAATATTATTACGTGTAACGTTTATTTTGAGAAATTTCGTACGGCGAGTTTTGCGTAAGTTTGATAAATTAATACAATATCATATATTCATATATAAACTTGTATAAATATTCAATGAAACCATGTTGGAAAGTGTAGACGTACAACGCGTATAAAATATTCATCTCATTACCTTTTTGATAATACGCCCGAGGCGTCGATATTCTTTCTTTAAAATTTTAGCTGACATTAAAACGGTTAACGTCACATCGCGTCGTTGGACCAGAAGATCGATGCCGGATTATGAATAATGCAAAACGGACATTCATGATCTATCCGCCGACAAATAAAGAAGGATATATCGGACGTTTATTTATTGACAACCGAAATCGTTCTTTTGCAGTTTATACAACGTTATACCAAACGATCAATAAATTATTTATCCGTTGTAGCGTTACACAGCTACACTATGCAAGGTTAACCGTTCTGGGGAGCCGTGAAAAACTTGGGACGCAATTTTTACACCGCCCACCCTGACAGATTTTTCTAGCGTACCCGCAAACATATTGATCGACCTACGTGCTCGCACAATAATCTGCGGCCGCGGAGGAAAGAGTTCATGTGCGCAAAGCCTCCGTTGCGTCCATGTGCGTGCAAAACAGGCACCGTCATTCTAATATATTTTCATTAACTTGTATTTTAATTAGAACGCTCATTAATGCCTGCCACTATGCCCCATCTTTATGCATACTCCTTTAGCCTCCCTCTCTCTCTCTTGTTTTATACTTGTCTTTCGCTCCTTCATGTGTCCGCTTTACCTGCCTCCATCGAGCGATCAGAATTCATATTTACATAGTTAATATCTGTGATACACATTGTTGTAGCAAAACTATCGGTTCCCTCCTCCTCTGGTTGCGGCGCATCGTTTCGCTCCGCTTACCTTCATTTACTTTTTTATAACTGCAGCCTTCGAGACGAGACAGTAATTAACTCTCTGTTACCTTGCAGATTTTTTGCGGCCATCCAGTATATCCGGTAATAATTATTATAACGCCCGATCTGCTACTCACGGTCCTCTTTAATTTTACGGACGGATCTCGTTTGCGGCTTTCAAACCAGAAAAATCGATCGCGCTCGCGTTTCTCGATCACCTTAGCGTTTAACCTCGTTTGTCAGGATTAGAGAGATTGATGAAAAAAAAAACGAAAAGAGCGATTAAAACATAATACATTAGTATACGTTACAATATGACATCTCTGCAAAAAACACAATATAATAAAATACACTTTGATAATCGTTGCGTCATTAAGCTTGCGTTTGTATAGTTTTAAATTGAAAATGCATAGTGCATATATTTTTGTTTTAACGTGTTCTTCAGCTTTTTTTTACATCCTTTCAAGTCCTCCATCGCTTTAAACGTATTGCAATTGCAATCTCCATTTTTTCATTTAGCCGGAAAGACGCTAACGTCGCCTAATATACCTACATATGCGAATGCTCTTTATGAACGAGACAGATATCAGAAGCTTCCCGACACATATTAGATTGCTCGGCCGTGAATCACGGCTCTCCACTCGAATCAGCTCGAAGGTGGAACCGACATCTCGCCCGCTTCACCTTTTTCTCTCGGGAAGAATATTTTATGCAAACTCGATGCTCCCCTTCGTGAGAATCGATTTCTCTCGAAGATAGTCCGAACGAGCGGAATTTAATCAAATTTTAGAAAACAAGTAGCTACAGTACGTATTCTTCGGTAATTAATCTATCGATCTCTCAGCACGTACGTATTTATACGTTACATTACCATTATAATAAATCGTTTTAGATCCGTAAAATAATTTTAAATTTTCGGTGATGTATAAAGTACTACAGAGAAATTATTAACCTAATATGCACAAAAAAAACAATTTTGCTGAAGTATCTGAAAATTTGACTAGGTACAGATTTGAAAACAGTTTAAACTTTTAATACATATATTGTACATGATCGGATTATTCGTGTCCTGTGCATTTCTGTTTTTTAAATATTAAAAGCATTTGTCTAAATAGCGATGTCTTTTCTTTCTTCAAATATACACAACTTTATAAATACTTTCTAAAGACGTCGGAATTTATGTAAAAACTAATAATTTAATTTTTGTAACTATACTAATGAACGTGATGAAAATTAATCCGAGATATATAGGAATGATCCATCGTGTGTAATAAAGGACTATAAAATTATCGTATATTTAGGGATTGATGGATATTATCACTAAGGATTAATGGATTATCAGAATAATTATGTATGAATCTCAAATATAATATAATGAACAATATTGCAAAAATTTTCAACATTCTAGCAATCAGCTTAAGCATCCTACATAATCATTCAAATCCAATTATAATTATTTTCAAATCTGCATCTATATATATATATATATATATATA
>NW_017279267.1:1785468-1816120 GCF_001594065.2 Cyphomyrmex costatus | reverse complement strand
ACATCTATATATATATATATATATATATATCTATAATACATAGCTAATTTTTAGATACTTCGGTAAAAGTTTTCTTTTCATGTATCGATGCAGAAAAATATGTTGCTCCAGCTATTACTAAAATATTGTGTTTTATAGAACAAAGACAACAACATGAGTTTGTCGAGTAAACTTTTATCGATTCGCGTTGACCTACAGCCGTGTGCATAGTAGATATCTCCAAAGCACCGACAAGAATTTATACCTATAGGCACAGTGGTACTCGCGCAAAATGATTTGGTGTTTCATCAACTCGTCGAGCTGATTCAGCAGTTGTCACCGGCTGATAGCGCGCATCAAGGCAAAAGATATGCGCGATGGATGCTGGCCGTGCGGCTTTGCGATCCGGTCATACCTAACCAGGCTGCTCGGCACTCGGTGAGCCGAGTGCTCTGTCTCCTGTCCGTCCTAAATCAAGGGTAGTTGACGGACGCAGGACAGTCTGCGTGGAACTTGCGGGTCACCTGTCCACGTAGGCTATCCCGGCCGTTAAATCATCGCTACCGACTCTCCCTCTTCTCCCATCTTGTGCGCCCATGCAGCTGGTCCATAGTTCCATTCCCCACCAATCTGCGCGGGCCGTAGCACCAAAGTGCCGCGCCCGGCTCTTCCCTCCTTTGCGTACGAGGAATAGTATGGGGGCTGCTTTTGATTTAGCGGAATATATGCTGTTGGCACTGACGACTCGCTCCCATTACCCGTTCTCATAGTCCCCTATGCTTGCGCACACCCCATGCGATCTGCTGCCCTTAGTAACTCCCCCTCTTTCTCTCTCATTCTTCTCTCTTTCTCTTATCCCCGGTCTGGCATAACCTTGCTTGGTCTCGCCTCACCTCACTTTGTCTCATCTTGCCTCGCCTCGCGCCGAGCGAGACCTTTAATTAATAGTCCGGCTCATTTCGCCGGCATGAACGGTGCGAAAAATTATGCGCTTTTGAATACGGATGAACTCCGTAACCGGCGGCGCTCCGTTCCAGATTCCTCGTGTCTCGTTTCTCGGTAAATTTCTCCGGGTCTCGCGCCTGTATTGGGCGTGAGAGCGCTTCTGGGTGTCGTGATTGATCGTTCTCGCGACCGGTCTGGCGGAGACCTCCATGGTTTTATGCAGTTTTACGGGACGAGCGATTCGTTAGCTGAGACGAGTGGACAAGTGGATGGTAGAAATCGTAAAAGCAGATTTGTCAAGGCCATCGAGAATTGGCGTTGCTAGTTTTAGCACGGTCCATCGCTTGATTGATGACAAAAGTGAGCCCATGCGACAGATTTCTAACGGTCAAAAGATAAATGGTAGCGTTTACGCATTTACAAATGTCGTATCTAACTGCAATTTCATTTTGTGACAATATTCATATATGGAGTAGTGCAGAAATGCCGTACACACTTCTATGTTAAAACGATTTGAGCTATACAAGCATTATAAAAATAAGTAGACATAAGTGGAGTTTACTGAAAGTGCATCAAAGTAAAATCGGCTTTGATATCACGTAATCGGGAAATTATATTCTCTGAAAGGATTAAAAATATTCTACGCCGGAAATTATTAATTCTCGAGCGCCTTCCGTGATAAGTGCGGCTGCTTTCCGTTGCAGCAAATTGGTGGTCGACGTTTATTCGTAATTTGCGAGAGGACAAGGTGAAGTTGTCATCTACGACGGCACGAGCCGGAAATAAGTGGTAGAAGCTACGGGAAATAAGGAGGGCTTCTCGGGATAACAAACAGCGAAAAGTGGTGAGTTGTTCAAGAAGAAGGAAGAGGGGGATTCTGAAAAAGAAGAAGGGGGCATGGCGAGAGACATCACCGCAATTCCCATTCAAATTAATGCAAACGGTCCCCGCTGCCACGGCCAAAAGGAGAAGGATTCCGCCTACATTTTTCCCCTCCGTGCGACTGCAATGATGAACATTTGCGTCACGCCATTCTTCGAAACCGAGAGACGGAACGAGTCTGTTCGTTCCGTCTACACGAAGTCGCCCCAAGAAAGATCTCGTTTCTCACGAGAATTTTGCATAATGCGACCCAACGGGGGCAAAACGAAACAAACATATTATACTATATGCAACGTCAGCTAAAGAAATTTCCGAAAAACATGTATGTATATACATGTATAAGATAATACCGTTACGCGAATTGTTTCGACATTTATTTGAGGGGATATTTAATTGTCCGCAAATCTCATCGGCGCTATCTGTGACACAAATGACGGCAAAGCTATAACCGTGAATTAATTTAATGCGCGTACAACCGCGAAACTGTCATACAGTAACGGCCACGAGTATTATAGGGAACGCGCACAGTATTTGCGTACAGTGAATAATTCATAGGAGTATTGGCATTTTTCCATCGTCGTCATACGATGCTTATTGAAGTAACCGGTTTACGCTCCAAATGCGAATAGCATCCGAATGCATATATGATATTTCGATAACATGGGATAACAATAGTTGCGATGATTCATAAACTCGTAATTAAAGGAATTTAATTCGTAGAATAAAATGAAGGGTCCATATACATACGTATAAACTATTTCTGGTTATTTTTTTATCCTGTATAAGCCTCTATTACAGTTCACATGTGATTGTATATATACTTTTTAAAACTTTAAAAGTGAATTTTGAAAAGTAAAATCACATTCTTAAAAAATTGAACCACTCTTTTTCAAGACTGGTTCAATTTTTATACTTTATAATGAGATTCTACGCTAAAGAATTTAGACATTAATATAAGATATACACATAAAATATACGCATATCTAATATTTTGACATTTACAATTTTCATAATAATATACGCATTTTTTAATATTATATATTTTGACATTTAAAATTCTCATAATATGTATATATTTAAATAATGTTATTTTATTATAGATTTATAAAATTGTTCTATAATAACGATGATATTAGATATGTTCAAAGATTTATGCAAATGACGTTTATCGTAAATCCCCAATTATGCACGATTAACGAGCTATGCAATCTATCGTTTCCTTCGCTCATCTATTCATCTACTAGCTCGTATGATTGTCGCCCTATGTTACATGTCCATCAACTCATGTCGTTTCCTATTGGATACGCTAATGTATCAAAGTTAACTACTGCGGTTTATTTATTCACGGATCTATGGAGACAATCGTGACGCATGCGAGAACGAAACACGAGTGTTCCATTGAGATGTGCAGAATTACTAATTACACAGATCGATTAACTGTCTAATGAGGAGAGATATTAGAGTAATGGATAGATAATAGAGGGAGTTAAAATATAATGTAAGGTATAAGGATAAAATTATAATAGAAAAATAGGCTGTGTCTAAAAAGAAAAGAAAGTAAAGTCAGATGGTGAAAGCCAGATGAAGATGTGGAAATGAAGAGGAGAACAACAGATATATTGGGAGAAAAATTGGGACGAAAGGCGAGAAGACGGAAGAAGAAAGATGTTAGAAGATATGTAAAAGAGAAGAAGGAACATTAGGACATATTTTTACGCACATAGAGAAAAAGTTGAGAACAGAGGATATAATAGATGGGAAAAGGAGGAAAGAAGCAGTGACATGGACGTTAGAGGTAGATAGATTAAGAAAAGAGTACAGAGACAAAAAGAGAATGAATGTGAGTATACGAGAATAAAAGACTGAATGAAATTATAAGATTTTTTATAAATCAAATCCATATTTTACCGCCTTTTAACTAAATTAAATAAATATATTATATTGTTGTATATGTATATATTTGATCAATTAGTATTTTATGTATTAATATTATTATATTGTATATACTATATGAACATCGTGATGTTTTGTATAAAGTTTTAAGTAAAACACACACAATATGTATTAAATTTTGCTTTGAGAAATATTTAACTGATATACAATAAAAATAATAGATCAATTAATTGAGATATTAATGATATCGATCGTATGACATATATACTGTACTTCCTATTTACTTTGATTAACACTGTACACGCTCGTTGTCAAAGTCCAAAGGATTAATCTTTTACTGCCTAAGGCCAGTATTTGCTTTTCGAAAAGCTGAGTTTGCTGGATTACGCACAGAAACCGCGCGAAGATACACTTCGAAACTGTCTACGCTGAAAATTAAGCCGAGCAGTAAGGCAGCAATAGTGCGTTGAGACGAAATCTGCAACTCGTAAACAGAGAAATAGTGCACTCAGAGCGCAATTGGTAGAGTCATGTTTATTTTGCGAAACTACCGTAGTTAAACAAACCCGAAAATTTTATACACAGTCGATCACTAGACATCGTTCGTAAAATGTATATTTGATTTCGGCGAGGAAATACGTAGATGAAAAACGGTGGTAGAACGAAGAAGAATAATTCGAAGGGATGCTGCATTAATGTAATGACAAAGCACCGGACAAAGGGGTGTCTTTCGGACTGTACAAATATGTGAATTAAAAAAGGATATTTAATCGCGCTAATTGTCAAACAAGACTCGCATGCGCCCATACAAGTATCCTGATCCTTTAAAGCGCACGCCAAATATTAATTATGAGAGTACGACATTCACATATTCGCCCAGAATCAATTATACTCGTAATAAAAATGTGTGGTGATGAAAAAGTTTCTACATGTTTCGCTCAGCGCGCGCGTACACGGACATATGTTAAAAGTGCATAATAAAAAGCACGCGCTTAAATTGAGTTTTATATTTTTCTGAAATATTGTCATGTACGAAAATCCTATAGAGTGAAACACGATATTTTTCCTCTCTTTACGTCAGATATTCGTCCGGCGGTATAATAACTAATAAAGAATTCTGTAAGTATTTTGTCAAATTAATAAATTTACTTACACAACAATGTCAGTGAATATATTAAAAGAAAATTATGAGAAATTAATAAAATATTTAAATATATATGTTTGTGTCCTAATTCATTTTATATTAAAGATGGCTTAAAATTGAGACCAAATGTTTATTTATATTTTAAAAATAAACATTGTTAAATTAAATCGCGCATCAAATTAACCGCGCTAACTCTCATGTCAGTAACTATTTCCTTTATATTTTTAATTTGAGAGTCCTTTCCATTTTTATTTTTAATTATTTTTATTTAGATTTGCGTAGTCAATATTTGACAGATCTATATAATATATTTATCTCTTAATATGAACAACAAATATTGACAAATATTAAAATGAAAATTGCTATTAATAGTTTTTTGTATATTTTGATTAAATCGACAAATTATTGTAAAACAAAACTGTTATAAATACACTGTGAGGAAAAAAAATCAGTTTTAAACAATAATATTACAAAAATATAAATTCGTATTGTAATCAACAGATTATTTCGTTGCGAGAAATATTGCAAGTTGATCAAAGGTAATCAATCGTGAGCTTATGAATTTCTGCAAAATCCCCTCGTGAAATCGTGCATACGTTTATTCGGAACTTAACACATCCCTTGGGGTGCAAAAATCGAAAAAAAAAAAAAAAAACAGTGAAATATAAGACTGTCCCGAGCAGACCGAGCAACGGCGTGTCCACTAATTTCCCTAATTTCGCTAATAAATTGTCCGATGTAAAAATTCCCAAGTGGATTGTAAAGGTATTAATTTCTTCCGCAATTCTGCTATTCTACCCTTCTCTTTTGCTTTTCCCCGAGATATTCGGTTCGTATACTTCTGTATAGTCATCGTCAAGAGAGATAGAGATAGAAAGAAAAAAAGAGAGAGAGAATGTGAAACGCCAGAATCGTGCTAGAGAAAGATGAGAACGCGATTTTGTTCCGAGAAAAACATATTGTTTGCATTATATAATTTATATATTATGGTGATGTACTACATGTTTTGAAAGTGTACGCGACATAGAAAGTACAGCGAGAGCAAACACGGAGATTGGTAGCACGGTAAATCGAGTTGAAAATAAGAAGCACGTTGAGACGACGGCGTTCCGGTAGCGGTTTCGCGAAGTGCTTTTCGCGAATTATGCTTGTAATTATACCGCGAACTAGACCGCTCGTCCATGTGCGCGCCCGAATATTTTAGCCTGGTCGCTGCCAACGTGGGCACGGGCGCGCGTTAGATATTAGTGAAAAGTGTTGCGCTGCGGTCAGACGCAGTAGTAGCCGCCGCCAGTCGTTGGTGGCTTTTTCTACTCGCGGTTGTTTCTACCTGTCCGCACCATGCTCGACTGCTCACTTTTAAATTTAGCCTTCGCAATAACGATTGCTAAAAAGTTGTCTTCGCAGTAACGACCGACAGAAATTTGTAGGGTGAATCGAAAATCTTCCCTCGATATTTAAAAAGTGTAAATTGTAAAAAAAAAACTGAAATAAAAATTATACACTAAAGTCAAAAGTGAAAAAATAGTGACACATTTCGTTTCCGATAAAGAAGAGCAAATATTAATGTATTTTATTTTCATAAAGAGAAACACATTAATGATTTGTGAAAATATCTAAAATATGTTTTAATTATTTATAAACATTCACGTTTTCCTTTCAGTTGAAACTTTATTTCATTTAATGTAATTTTATTTATCTATGCACTGAAATAAAACTGGCTGATACTCGCGTGTATCAGCTAATATACAAAATAATTATAATATTTGCATACGTGAATTGAATTGAGAAAGTAAAGTAATATATTGAATACTGGTCAAATCATAAATATATTTTGTTTTATGTTTCCTACCATATAATATTTTATATATTTCGTACCGAGCATCGCGCTTTCCTCACTACAAATTTTGAGGGTAAGCAAAATGAATCATCCTTTATGTCTTCCCCTTTCCAAGACACGCTAACGAATTGCGTGTTAAATGCCCGCGAGAAATCACGAAAAACATCTGCATACGAGAAAATTTTTCTGGCGCGGAATTCTGATAGTATAATTCTTTCTGCTCGTTATCAAGAGGAAACTGGAACACTTCCGTTGGAAAATTATCACACCAGACTCTGATATTAAAAAATATAATATAATTACTAAATAATTAGAAAAATTAATTTATCTGATCAAAATTGTATAAATATTTGATCGAATATTTTAGGAGACCGTTAATATTATCAGAAAAGGATAAATTTATTGGTATTCGTGACATACAGAGACATTGAAATAATAATTTCCCAGTGGTAGGAAAACTTATCTCGTCAATATGCAAAGAACGACAGATTAAATTGCGAGTTGCTACTCGCAGGTCGAATCGTGCTTTGTGTGCGCGGGATAATCGAAGTGTTAAACTTCGCCTTTAAAATTTAATTTCGCGCTCCAAAACTCCAGAACAACGTTCCGACGAAATTTCCCGAACGCGGTGTAAATTCCGCCGAAATGGAAGAAAGCCACGAATGACCTACATATTGCTCTTGGCGGAAGAGCCTTTATTATAATTTTCCGGCGGTAGTTTTAGCTCGGCAGCGGTGATGGTGGGCGTCACGCTGCCATCAATTTCGCGTGACCAGCACAGAATCCAGAGGGGAGGGCAGGAGATGAAAGGGGATAATTCCGAATACTCTCTGGTATAGCGAATAAATGAGAGATTAACCGCGATCTAATTAACGAACGCTTTCATTAAATTTTCTTCCCGTAGCTTCATGAAATTAATTTCCCCTAGACGATCGTCATGTTTCTACGACTCACAGATATATGCACGGATGCTTTACATATGTATATGTATGTACGGGGTTTTACATGGATGCACGGAAACAGAAGGGAAGCTATGGTACACGGAACTCGTTTTTACCACGGCAATGTCGAATCGGCCGAGATAAGAAATGTCATTTCCCCAAGACAATGGGCGTATCATTATCTGCCATGTTACAAAATGGACCAACCGAGAATATACGTCAAGTACTTCTTTTCCTTTTCTCAAAACCTGCAAAAACCTAAAGAAAAATTTGATGACTTTTCCCGACATGAATCAAACTGCCTTAACGAAAACGTAAACGTATAACTGTATTATCAAATATTCAAAATGAACGTAATTGAACGTACAATACTGCTACATAGAAGCAATTTATTAAATGTAACTTCAACATACACACACAAGCTCTTCTCGTTAGTTTTATTATACTTGATGTATCAGATTCTTATTTCTTTGATATCTTGCTCAATCGTTTTACGCAAAGTCGGGTGACCATTTTCTCGATTCCTGCCTTCTTTCTTTCTTTCCGCGTTGAGAAAAACTGCCACGTAACAAAAATCGGGAAACGTTTTATCCAGAAACAAAAGCGTGACGAAGTGCCTTTGAAGATTACCAATGGATTAACAACTCCGACTCGTTTGCAGCGGATCGCACAAAGTCTGGAACACGCTCAAAGCCTATGCTACTTCGTCAAATACAAAGGTTACGCACAATGGAGTGGTCACTAGTCTAGGAGGGAGTCGACGGCGTCCCTGGAAGGTTCAGTTATAGTGCTGGACGGTGATACTACCAAGCTAGCTCGAAGGCAAGGGTTGTGCGTATAGCGTTGGTCAAAGGCTGTCATCGCCTGCGCAAGTGTTACCGCCTGTCATCGCCAGGCTATTTGCGAGTTTCGTGCCGTAGAACGTAATCCACGAGTACAAAAGCGCGGTTCAACATCAGACATGATTTTGACGCCTCATACAAACACCTCCATCTTCCATCAATTAATATAAAAGTTAGCACGATCATTTGAAGATTGAACGTTTAAATACGCAACTAATGCACGAATATTATCATAAACGAATACTTGCAAATCGTACAACGTAAGCGTAAACAAACGGAGCTCTTTGGCGAGTACAACACTACCAAAATTGTAACAATATGTGCAGAATTATGTGTTTACATGTTACAGTGATTCACTCATATGCTCGTTTCAAAGTATTTAAATCCACTTCATCACTGAACTTCTCTATATACGATTGAAATTCTGACACGGGCAAGAGGAACGCATTAAACTAATGACGATCAACCGAACACATGGCATCGTCCTCTTGTGATTGATTACGGTTACGTAAAAACCAGCAACGTTGGGAGAGCTCGCGAGGCAGAATAAAAATGCCGCACTGCCTAATAAATACGTCGCGCGCGTATCGATCGCCGCGAGTTGGCAAACGATTGCGTCGGCTGTTCGGATGGATACGTTCATTAAATGTTGTACATCAACGACTTCCTACGACTCGCTGACAGCAGATTGCGCCCCACAATCACCGCGTATTCGGCTGATTATCATCGCATTAAAGTTAATTTACGTATCTATCGATGGTTCCTATACGTGTAAAGCTCGCGGAAAGGTAAAGAGAATGTCGCCGGCGTATATACGCGAGCATACGCTCGTATCCGTACGATGGTGAAGCGGCGGAATAACGACGGATCACCATGGGCGGGTCGTGCCATTGTGCGATTGATTTCAGAGACGTCAATGCACAGCTCCGCAGGATGGAAAGCTGACGTCCGTACCGGCGAGATTCGCGGCCGCTGCCGCAATTGCTACCAGACTCAGTTTACGTCGCGCTACAATGGTGAGCAACGGCGGGGCTTTGTCATTAATTAATTCGCGAATGCAATATTAATGGTAAGTAATCAGCCGCGCCTGCTGCGCGCCCGTGGAAATCACCTATTACAATTACTAATTGCATGCGTCGGACTAGCGAAGCGTGGCTGGTCGCCGATCTAAATACACAGGGATCCGTGTATGAATACTGGCTTGCAGCCGGCATGCCCGGAAATAGGGCTTACGGTCGGTTATCCATCCCCGAATTATATTAACATTGTAATCAAAAGAAAATAACGTTACGTACCTATAATCGAATACAGGAACATTGATTTCGCCTGCGTTCGTGTGGAAAAAAAAAAGAGTACGATTTCTTCAGATGCGACAACTGGATAAGTTGTTGGCGAATCAAAAGAGAGATTACGAGTCTTGCTTGAAATTAATCGAAAATACGAATTGCGGAGCGCGGGATCGGCTAATAACTCGGTCGGAACGTCGGGCAATTAGTGACAAATTTTAATTAGACCACCGCAAACGAGACTCCTCGTTATCACGTACAACAGTTTCCCGTTCGAGCCGCCCGTCGATTCTTCGATTGTAGCTGCGGGCTGGAGCGCGGCGACAGGTTATTCGAAGCTTTTATAATATCCACCACGAGTCTGGGCTTTGTCGGACTCTGTCGGACCCTAGAGGATTTTCGTCCTCCCCCTCTCTTCTGGAAGGGAGCCGGCTTAATGGTAGCTTTGAAGCGTTTCGTCGTTTGATGGGTTTGCCGTAATACGCCATGGCAACAGCCGCTTTGGCCCATCACCTCGCTGACTTCCATCATCATGCCTTTTAGTGTGATTCGTCTATCAGTTGGATCGAGCTATGCATCAGTAAAATACTCGGACGACAATTCTCTCTACCATAATATCGCGTTTCAGACGTTATTCAGCCTTTGTGAGCTCAAGCAATTCGTTAATGAGGTACACCATAATACCAAATGCATTAAAACGATCGAATATTATCTGTCTGTCTCTCATAAGTATACTTAGTAATACGTATATTTGGTAAATATGTATAATGACTGATTGCTACATGAAAGCCCTCTGCCACTCCCTTTTCATTACTGCGATCTCCCAATTTTCCAAAACGATGTAATAACTAGTGTGAATCCCGGGATCTATGATCGTACCGTTGAACCACAAATCTGTTTACATGTCGGAAACAGATCGCCTATTAGATGGAGTTAATTGATTAGCTACCGCAATTAGCTCGGTATAGCAAGTGAAACGCGAAATGAAATCGTTGAAGACACATAATTTAAAGTCCGATATTTCTTATCCAACAAATCGACGCTTTTTATCAATTAAACAAGAAACCGCACGGTTCTTGAATAACATCATTTTTTAATACCGTTTATTCATATATAACTAAAAATAAGTATTGTAAAAGCGCATAAAAATAATGAATATTCTTTAGATTTTAATAACTCTTTTTTTTTCTTTTTCCATCCCACTCTTTATTAATTAAGCAGATATTGATCACAGATTTTCACAGAAAATATGAAACTAAATGTGTCCGAATAAATACTGACGATGAGAAATTTTCCCTTGAATTTTCCTTTCAGAAAATATGGATCCATCCTCAAACGCAATTTGATTCGTTATAAATGTTGAAGTTAAAACATAAAATATTGAAGAGACTAATAAGTTCGATATTTTAATTAAGCATCGCTGAGAGAATATGAAGCTGTCATCTGTCTAGACTTTGTAGAGTAGCAGAAGTGCAGATTCCCATACAGGGAGAACCGTAATGATGTTGTTATGGAAACGGTAGCGATGATGGTGGTGATGGTATCGTGATGTACGTCAGATTTCTCTCTTGGTCTCTGCAAAGATTGGAAAAGGGGATGCTTTTGGTAGAAGTACATAACGGGGTGCAAAGCGGAAACGCACGACCGCTGCCGGATATTGAAAATATCTCTGGAGAGCCTCTGGACACACAAATTCGCGCCATCTCCTACGCGGCATTCTATTCATACAAGTTAATGCGAGGAAGGCACGAAATCGTAGTGTGTGTATACGTGGAACGTGGTTCTCCAAAGCGTTGAATGTAACTGCAAATCGGGACTAATGTCGTGCCTGCACACCAGTTCGCGCCATTGTCGCGTCATAAACGACGATATTCCTACGCACGCAGGAAGATACTAGAATCCGTTTAGGTCTGCTCATAATGAAAGCGGTGATGCGTACAGGACGGCGTGGAATGACAAAGCGGTGAATCTAATTGAACGCGTCAGAAACTGCGTCTTGCAGTTTGTGAATGCACCATCGCCACACAAATGGAACTGCATAATTCGACATGTTCATCGGGAAAACGTATAAAGGAGAGAGTATTATTACGGAATAATTGACAACTATGGAAATCCAATGCCGAAAAGAAGTATCGATTACAATTGTACGTAAGACAGTAAAACAAACGTAGACATTAAACGTATTCACAACGTTGTAAACAGCTTAAATTTGCACTACATGTCTACATTACGTGTTATATCATGCTGTAATGTTTACGTTTGTACATAATGAAAGCGGTAATGTAAACCGAGTGGCAAAGCAGTAAAACGATAAACCCAATTGAGCTCCGTAGACAACATTCGCAGTCTCGTGAGACCGTAATTACGTAGCATCCTATTAACATCAAAGATAGACTTTTCAGACATACGATTTAAATTTGTATACATCAAGAGAGCATCCTTTTTACGTCGCAGAGAAATTGTAAAATTTGATATTAAAGTCCGTTCATTAATCCTTCCAAGACGTGGTACATAAATCACAGTTCCGCGATGTCCATCTTTAAAGAGTCAAGCGCTTGATTTTCATCGTTAAATCAGTGTAAAATAAAATCCACATGAATTTCTTTTACGCCCAACAATATCAATGAAAATATTTTCTTGACAACATAAAACATTTTCTTTACGTAAGATTATATTTACAAACTGAGCTTATGTGTCGTTGCTTTCTGTCGATGTTTCATTGCACAGAATATAAAATAGTTCAACAATAACGCGCGGATCGAGAAAGCAGAAATCATGTTTCAGGGTGGCGCGTGGCATTCCACAGCATTTCTCGAGTAATCTCGCTATTGGACACAATCATACTTGGCAACTTCTCGGAACGAGTAACTTCGGCATAGATGAGTTCGAGATTGAAATGTTCTCTGTCGATAGATACCGCGAGAGACTGCGGAATAGAGTCAGATCCTCGATTTCTTCCAAAAGTTTCTCCAAATTCAATCTTACGTTTTGTCACCGATATCATAGTCTTTTACAAATCGATTGCGTAATTAATAGAAAGCTAAATCAATATGTAGTTAATAAATAATATCATTCCCTTATTTAAAAAATAATTTAAAAATGACATAACTAAAAAAATTTTTCAAAGTTTTTCAGAAAAAATATTTTTTAATGAAAAAATTATTAACTAATCAAAAATATATATTCTTAGAAATACAATTAAATATCATTTTTATTTCACAATACTTAAAAACAACTTTCTTTTAGTTGTAACAATTTTAGAATCTTATAAAATTATAACAAATCCGGAACAATTAATCAAAAATGACATAATTTGAAATATATATATGTATGTACTATCAATAGTTGATATTTATCTTAATAGGTAAAATAACGAAATATGCCAATTGAAGATTGCGAATGTTTTCTTCAAAACTTTTGATGATTAATAGACTAATCTTTATACTTAACTCGTTTTTAGATTGAGTCATTTTTAAAGTATAAAAAATGTTATATTTTCACACGTGACTTGAAATTATATCTTTTCGAAGATCGATTTTCCTGTTAGTTTGCAAAGAAATTAAAACATATGCAGTCAACACGTTATTTCTAGTCCTAATTGCAGTAGGTTTATAGTTGTGCTCACTTTATCGCTCTTCGTTGAGATAAAAATAATTGGATCTCCACCTGCCGAGAATTTGCGTCCAAAATATGAGTGTCCGGCGTTTTTATTTTGTTGACGCCAACCGTTGAAATTTGCAATGACTCCCTGAAAAAAACTGGCGCGCTTGTGATATTCCCTGCGTGAATTAAAGTCATAGGTACACAACGCGATAAAATTCGTCGCAATAGTATTGTTCGATGTATTACTCACGGCAATTTACTTCGTAGACAATATATTTTTAGTCATTTACTTTTTAATTAAAACGACTGCCATTAAATAAGCAATTATTATTTTTATACGAAATAAGGGGGGAAGGGATAAAATAATACAATTTACAACACACCTTTCCTTAAAGCGTAAAAAATAACATTTGTATCTGCAGAATATTGTACAACGCGAATATTTGCAACGGACCACCCTGCAGCTACGTTCTTGTTCATTACATTCACAAGAAGAACCGGGATGAATGTTCTCTGATAGGAGAACACAGTCAAGAACAAGTTTAAATCACACGCCCGGCATACGATATTCGCACTCGAAAACGGGTATCCGTTAAGATAACGCGGTACCGCCGAAGCCTTGGCATTCGAGAATGTACCTAAAAGCGACCCACGCATTATCTTTATTCCTTCTGCTTTCATGTACAGGGTGCTCAAAAATTGTGTTTTCAGAATCATATAATTTCTCCACATTTAATTTGTAGATAATAAGAAAATTAATATTATTCTTTCTTTTGTCAAAGTATGAGTAGAAAAACTTTGTCAATTAACGCAACACTATGTACCAAATCGATACGTATGTCTACAAGATAAATGCAAATAAATATAACAAATACATTTATAACAATATCAAAAATATTAAAGTAACAATAATGATACCTCGTCACGATGTGCAATTAAAATAGATCGTTGCAGGGTGAAGACGCACTTTCTCAAAAGGTGCAAATCGTATATAATTGATGAGTAGATTAAATGACACTGGAACGTAATCATTCGTACGATCGTCCCGCAAGTGAATGCGATCACGTTTCGTAAAGGAAATCCGATAAGCCACGATAGGACACTTCGATTCCTGCTTGTTTGCAAAGTAATTGGATCACCCTCTAGATCACGATTCGCTCCTCGCGAGTTCAATATTCTACAGGTTCGGGCGGAACATTATCTCGGGAGAGACACGATTCCGCAATTACAAGATGCCGGGATTCCCCTCCCGGCCACTGTCGGCTACCTTCTTATCGAGTATTTACGTATCGATTCCGTTATCGAGTCGCTTTCCCTTCGCAGAGGACTCGCCTCGACCTTTACACCACCGGCACCGGCACCGGCGCGGTGCGGTGCGGCGAAACGCGGCGCGGCGCGGCGCAGCGCGAACAAGCGAACGACCTCGAAACTGCGGTGCATATACACACCGCGAGATCTCCTCGTGCCAATGGTGAAGCATCTGAGGAACGTGCGGGAAGATAAATCTCGTCTCTACCGTCGATCGTTAATTACTCTCGCGCTTAGGTGGGAAATCAGTTTCAAATAAATCATCATGCTTGCGCCCCTTCCCCTCGTCCCTCTTCGTCCTGGTATTTCTTTCACGCTCACAAGCGTGCGAGAGATCCGCGCTCATATATCGTCGACGAGGGCACCGTTCTCTCCCGTCGAAAGCACTTCGCGCGTACACTTGCGACGGCGACGTGCAGCCTTCGGATACCGTAAACTGCGGGCTATTCGCGATAATTGAGGGAAGACTTAACGTGGATCAGCCGTTGGTTAACGCGCGCGGTAATGCCTGCTAGTTATACCACGCGCGTATCTTCGAAAGTAATTTAAACGCTTTCTGCAAATCCAGCCGCATAGAGGTGGTACGTCTCGAGCACCCCGAGCCATTTGCGAATAATGTCTACAATTAAAAGGATGGGTAAGCCCAACGGTGCTTTAGGGAACGTTTCGTAACGCAAGATAATAACACTATATCTATCTGTAACTTAATTCCTCTTGTTACAGGCGATGATCCTAGCAGCTGCTGTCGTAATACTAAATAAAAATATATTGCGCAGAACGACGGCTCTCTCGATCCCTCGATCGGTGTGATCTAACAGAATTTATTATAAGCAATTCCGCGATGCAATTATCCAGAACTGGAAGTCATGCAATTCCAACGATAATATAGCTTACATAAATAACGCCTTAGGCCAAAGATCTAACGGAAGAGTGTTTCTCTATCACGGCCTCTAAATTCAAATGCTATATTTAGGCTTGTATTTATAGTTGTATTAATCTCGTATTAACTCGTAACTGGAACATACAGGTTCTAATGATTCTTGAAGATTTTCCTTGTTTCTCTATAATATAATAGAATAATTGTATTACAATTTCCCTCACGGTTTTTTTCTATTCATGTATGACTAATTATCGTATTATATTTATATTAAGTAAACATTAACTTACTATAATTAATCTACATAAATAGAATAAAATAGTAAAAAAATAAGATTCTGAAAAGTAAAATTCTTCCAAATTATTACATTATTTAAAAATTAAGAAAATGTAATTTTTTATATAATTAAAAATTTGAAATCTTCAAAAACTATTAGCGAAAGTCTTTAATGAATTCCAGTGATCCATACGTTCTTTTAGCACATAAAAATATATTCTGTTACGAGTTGGAAAGCATACCTATATAAAATATTCAGGATAACTTATATATCTTTAAAAAAGACATTTTCTTTTATTCATTATGAGAGTTTCAAATTGTCACATACATATAATACGAAATTTTTATCCTACAGATTCGGAATTCCATTTGTTTAAATATGTTTAATACATAAAAATACCGTTACTATTAAATATAAGATGCAATCCTCGTAAAAATATTAAGTTGTTTTTCTCTTTTAATCATACAAGTTCTTGTGACCAAACGAACGATATTTATCGGTAGCAACCATCGAATGTCTGCCACCAGTATACACGTAACAATATCTATTAAATAGAATCAGTGCAGAAACATTTTAAAAGCGACCCACATCCGAGTTGTTGGTCAGTGCGATCCGGTAGCGGATTATCCACGGCGATTTTTCACCCCATCGTATCTAGCGAGACACCTGGGAAGCTGCCGAATGAATGAACTGGTGGTCGCTCTCTAGTACGAACAGGAAAGCACTGAATTAACGAGGCACGCAGGTAACCGCGACTCGCCGCAACTCGTCTCTATTACGAGTCACTGCGGTCCGCGAGAGCGTGTGCACATATAAACATAGACGACACATATTGTGGCAATTTGCATGTACGCGTGTATTCAATGTACGCTAATTTTCGCACTATCGACAATAAAGCGAAATGCTCAATTTTCATAAACTCCGACAGGATAAATCTATTTCAATTTCAGTTTGTATGGAGATAAATATGGGACAACATGGACACATAAAGCTTCCTTAAATTCGAAAGATTGCTAATCGGACTTATCTCAATAATATCACTATCATCCAGCCTGCCGTGCTTTCTAATTATTAATTAATTTAATTACAAATTAATCGTTCCAAATAGCATAAATAGTTTTGTATACTTTAAAATAATTTAGAAGAATTCGTCTATTTAATTAATTTATATATACGATATAAAATACCTTGTATTTGTAGACGGACAAATGATCAGCAGGAGTAGTAATGTTACTTACCTGAAACAAAAGAAAAACAAATGTTAGCATAAAAGACTACTACGTTTTTCAAAAAACGTATTATTTAACTGTACTAAATGCATAGCTTGTAAATTTCCGTAAAATTATACCTGAATATATATATCCGTAAAATATCCAGTAACCATTTGCGTGCAATCTTGAAACTTCCACATTGCTCCGTAAGAAATGAACAATGAGGTCAAGCTAGTATATCGTAGTATTATTTTCGTAAAAAAAATAACGAAGCTTAAAATAGAGAATCACTGTCGTCTTAAATAGTAGCAGTCACTAAGAAAAGTATGATAATAGTTACCAAATGTTAAGTGATATAATTTCAATCGAATATTCAGTTAATATAACCAAAAATAATTTTACTTTTCCAAATATTTAATATTACCAAACATAATAATATAATCAACCGTTTGGTAATAATTACTCAATATTTAGAAAAGTAAATAAAAAAGAAAAATTATTTTTTGTTATATTAACCAAATATTTAATTGGAATTATATCACTTAGTATTTGGTAGCTATTAGCAGACTCCTTTTTCAGTATGATAATTTCGAAATCTTATTGGATATAATATATTATATTAAAAATAATTATATGCGATCTACAAAATTCATATATTTGTCATAAATGATAAAATCATTATGATGTGGAATGAAGTGTAAAGAAGCATTAACGAGCTTGTTGCTTTGACTTTCGATAGACTCAGTTTGTGGCTAGCACCAGTGCGGAACTCGTTACGGGAGCTCTGAATAAATTTACCCAAGCGGAGAACTATTTACTTCATTTTTCTCCATTTCTAATATACCTTTTATATAAAAGAAAGGGGGGAGTAAGAAATAAAGAAAGAAAAGTAGGGAGAAAGAGAAATCTGGTTGAGAAATGTTGCGTTGTTACACGACGACAAATATTTATACGTTTTAAATAGATACAACACTTGTTAGAATGTTAGCGGAAAGCAATTTTTCTTGTCAAATTTACGCTATCGACAGTCTGTCGTGGATATCACAACGAATGAATGTACTGAAATGCGACAATCGTTTCTTGTAGATCGTCATGTAAAGAGACACTTGACAGCGAAAAGAATATAGAGATAGAAAAATACGATACGATGTATATCTTGGAGAATCGTGTTGTCATGTTGTTTGAAAATAATTCACATCTTTCTTAAAGCAGCGTTACGTGAGCAGTATCTATATTTTACTTTAAATTCTTCTGAGCAAGTGAAAGGATATCGCATGGTGCAAAACAAATAATGATTTAATTAATAAGTGTAACAGCTTTATTCATATATTATATTGTTTATAAAACGAAAGACATTTCAAAAATAGGACGATGCTGCAAAGGCCACCAAAATTTATGAAGTAAAAAAACGGAGCTCGAGATCATGTTCTCTAGTCCTCTCGTCTATTTTTCCATTGCTTTAGATGCAGCACCAAGATCAGCGGACGTACGCAGCGGCATAATAAGGTAGAGGGATCGGAAAACCTCGGGATGAAGGAAAGAAAGGAAGAAGATTGCTCCGCTGGGTGAAACGAAACGGACGAAAGGACGGAGATAAAGAAGCTTTGTGTTTCTCAACCGTTTGAGCTCTGAGCCTGGCGAACAACGCAGGCTTTGCCCTACCATCGCTAGTAACAACGACCTCCGTTCCTTCGAGCCCTTTTGCTCATCTTCCTTATTCTTCGTCATTCCTATGATCTTGTTCTTTCATTATATACACTCGTCATCGCTCTGTCCACTTCAAGTCCAAAACACAAGAACATATATCCACTACCCGTGTAATAACATCATTGATGATATCTGAATTTATTATGTTGTAACGAAAAAGTTTGGTAATAGTTAAATTGAGTGACATAAATGCCAATTAAATGTTTGCTTGATATAACTAAATATTATTTTACTTTCCTAAATATTTAATAAGTATTGTCAAACGGTTTCCATTTAATAATACTTATTAAATATTTACAAAAGTAAAATGATTTTTTATTATATTAATCAAACATTTAATTGAATTTATTTCACTAACATTTGATAGCTATTATCAAACTCTTTTTTCAGAAAGTATATTATAATATTTTTCAAAAATGACACAAGTGCTGTTTGACAGACGGACTGTAAAGTTAATTTATTTTTTATAATTGATGAGTCATCTTTATCTCTTATTGATATAACTAAAAAATTACATTTTTTTAAGTATATCGCACTTTTGAACTGAGGGAACCATACGACATTTTGACATGATATGCAGTAGGTAACTAAAATGTTTAGCGCACTCGCTGCAAGAATTTAAAAAGAGAAGCTTAGTTAAAGCTATGTAATCATCTACGTGTGTGTCGCAATAAATATTGGAAGAGCAAAACGACGAAGAGCGACGCTTCGTTAAGCACGGTAGTTTTTTCATTCTGCGTAAACGAACGAAATTTGTTTTCTGCGTTACGAACGCATGAATAATGCATCGTTGCTAGAGACATTTGGTTCTTCGATTTCCACCCCGAATTGTGACTATGGGAGCTCAATGTGATAAACGAATATTCGGGAGAAAGCACAATTTTATCGACAATTAATTAAGCAAACACTTAGACAAATTGCCGCAGATGAATACAATCAGTGGCTGCGCGTGACTGTAATTATCGTTCGGGCATTTAGCTATTTCGCAGTTCAATCATGAGAATTTTCAGTTATTTGCCGTTTATCTCGCAATTTATGCAAATAATGCGATACAGCTAATTAGATATACAGTCTATTAAGTCCCATTGTATTTCACATTTCCGCTCTTCGGCGATTACAAGCACGTTGTATACAGTTCCACGTTGGCACGGTTGTCTGATATGGTCTAATCTGGCCTGCTCGTGAGTGATCTGGGTGGATTTGATCGATTATAATGTAGTCGTAGCCTTAGAGCTGCACAGACAGACGGATACAGGCTACGTAATAACGGGTTCGGGTGTTCAGACGTTGACCCTCGATACACAGTGAAGTGGGTCAATCAAAAGCATTCCAATTCATGGTCCGCGCTAGAAACTTGATTACAAATAATCTCTCTAATGCATATGCAGTCGGTGCAGTCAGTTTGCGCGGAGAAACGTACGTAGAATTGGCATACCTACCTGGTCGTCTACCATATGTGTACATCGTATGTTACATCCGGCGAAATATGTACACGACAAAATATCGAAAAGCGATAACAACCCTCATGTAGTCGACACAATTACACGACAAGCATATGCGTATTCTATATCATGCACAAGCCACGGCTTATCGGAGATTGGTTGTTATATCAAGCCGAAATCCTTCTTGCTAAAAAAAATATCCATTTAAATATCTATGTCAAACTAAAAATTAAAAATCAAATGTGTTTGTATATGTATCATAAATACAGAAGAGAACAAAAATGTTAATGTATAATTTGTTTCACGCAATTATTGTGGCATAAGAGTAAGAAATTCTTTATTGATATTTCCATAAGACGAGTTTGTAGAATAAAATAAAGAAATGTAAGTTTAAATTTAAGAGTTTTCATTTCATCTTCATCCTGCAAGCTTTGAATCTTCCATTTCTTCTCCATGTAATGTGTGAGGAAGTTCGCGAAGAAATTTATATTGAAGGTGAAAACATGAATTACGAGATAGCTATAAATTAACAAATGAATTGACTTTTAGCAAACCTGTAACGTTTTTAATTTAAGAAAAGTTGCAAGTGAGCAGACGTAACGACACAAAAGTAGAATAGAAGCATCTCGCCTAATGAATTAAACACCCAGAGAAAAATTATGTTCGAGAAAAATGAAAAGTTTTTTTTACTATAATATACATTTAAGAAATGACGTTTAGATAAAAAAATTTATTTTATTTCAGGAAATGACGTTCAAATTAAAGACTTTTCTCTAAACGTATATAGCAATGCACAAATTTCTTTATTCTCGACTGTATTCTTTATTCTGACTATTAATTTATTGACTCGTAACATTATAATACAGAACATAAAGAATACTGAAAAAACCATATATTTTGTAGATTTCTAATAGTTTTACAATTATAATGTATTTTCTGTAAAAAAAAAAAAAAACATTGAGAATGAAACGTTTGTTATTATTATTATCTTTATTATGTTTTTAAATCAAAGTTCTTTATTTTATAACTGGCTCTTTTAGCTCTTTATTTTTTTCAATTTGTTTTTATTCTTACAGAGCCTATTATTATTTATTATTTTATTCTAAACATTTTTTTTTTATCGAAAAAGCTTTTCACTTGGTAAATAATAATTCCATAAAAGAAAAATTGTTATTTCTCGTATAAACATGTGTGAAAGAATGTGACGCGATGCATTTCACGCATAGTTGAAATTTAACTCCCTGCAAGCAATTGCATGATGAGAAGGGGTAGATGCACGGTACACAATGTGTGGCGAGTTAATTTAGGATCAGGGACGCCCTCAAACAAAAATCAGCCGGTGTGTCTCGCACAAAGTTCCTCCTGATAGGGTGCCGCGGTGCGGCGAGGAACGCGTGTCTACGATCACAGAGAAACCAGTATCGGGAGCGGTGGTTTGTTTCATGTGGAAACAGGCAAAACCGATATCAATGTACTTCTACGTAGGGATACAACACACACGAGCGATGATATGCAGAGCTGACAACGTACGGATGGAAATGGCAATCGAGGGTCCCGTGAATACGCGCGATATCATTCTTGACATTTTAATAAAAATCCCATTGATCGTATCCATGAGGCTTCAATAATAAAGCGTTATTGCTACTAGATCAGGTACAAACCGTGTAAATGAATCGCGTGCTTTGATTAGCGCGACACTCTAATGAGAATCTCAACGATGGCTATAATAGAAACCGTGTGTGGACCGTATAGAATGATAAATTACCGATAGCACGCGTTCATTCATTTTACCGCCATGAACTTAACAATCGTAGCACTTTGATCCTCACTCATCCTTTGATCACTGCTCGTTCAGATAAATTCCTGATTGTCACAAAAGCGCGTAAATCGCTGAGCGGAAAATTAAAGTTACAAAATTCACGATGCGAATTATTTCCAAATGTTAATATATGTATATAAAAAAGTATTTACGTAATTTAATCACACTTGTTTAAATAGCATTTCATGAAACTTTATAAAATTATTATATTATATGTAATCATTAATAATAGTTTTATTTTTTATTTATTATATTTTATCGTATTTTATTCAAGCATTTAAAAACATTAAAGATGAACCCAACGATATATTAATCTTTTTTTAATGTGATACGTATAATTGTTCCCATTTTATTACATTCTTCTTGCATCCATTAGTGGGATAAAATATTTTTCTCTTATTTGTACTTTTCTATCCATTGCCTCCGCCCTTTATCTTGATCAAAGTTTCCATTGTGAGGTCGACGGCTGCAACCTCGCAACTGACAATCCAAAGATCCGTCCCATTGTTCCTTCGTGTGAGAGTTTCACAAAGATACAGCTTTTTGACTAACGCGACTTTTTCAGTTACCTATTTCCAGGCGCGTTCCTTGGACCCTTCAACCTACAAGAAAAGTTTGCTAGCAGAAACGTCATCCTGATCCTAGACCACTACTCTATTCGTGAAGGAAACTCAACGTCTGCAATGTCCATCGATACTACGTGGCAAAAAGTGTGACATAAGGAAAAATACATTAGACGACACGAACCAAAATATTTTCTTCTGTCTTTCTTTTAGAGACATGGTAATAAATATAATGCGAATTTTAATAATTCTCATATAATTTACTAATTCTTCTTTTCACAGAGTATTTTTTCATATCGATTGTAATTGTGAAATACTTCATTTATATTCGCAGAGGCTATCATGGAAATGCAATTTCTGCATTAATTCATGCGCGAAAATATTCTATCGACCATAAAAAGAATATTTATTGACTAAAATTAAAAGATTAATTAAACAGATAATAAATGGCCTTCGACAAGATGCTCGTAGCGCATCCATAGAATAGATCTTGTAGCGCGGAACCTTAAGAGAGACCGCGGGACTGATTAGTAAGTCTCTTACATTACTAAAAGAGAACGAGGATAAATATCCAGTGTCTGTGCGTTTCTAGTTCAACGAAGCCGATAGCAACACGCGGCCGTCCATAGTCGCCGCAGAGTTTATTCGTACGTCGAAGTCGTTAAGTGCACTTTGAAGCGGATAATTGCTCGGTTGTACGCATAAATTTCACAGGATGCTCGACGCATAGCGTCCGACTCTGAACACCAACAACTACCGTCCGCGTTCATTTGTATACACGTATATATACAGTGGACCGTTTTCGCTGGTAAGTTTTATGCACGTTTGTGTGGATGGAACAGCGGAGCGAGATCGCAGTGGTATGCGATATCGCGTGTGAGAAGCTGGTAATTTTGCGCGAGTTTTCATGCGCGAAACTTCAACCACGTTTGATCTTCCAGCTCTGCGTCACCCGGTAAGGTAGAAACGACGATTGTCGTCATTTAAGGCTACCCCTTATATGTCAAACGACGATGGCGGTAGCGAGTTACCACGACCCAGCCCGCCGTCGAGCTGAATAGCAGCGTGTGCACGCGTCACATACTCAAAGAGGGAAGCATTGACGTGTCAAATTGGGAAAGTTTCCTGCATTGTCGAGCGTATGGAAGTCGCGAGAATGATGTATTAATAATAGGCACAAATTAATATCGAGATTAAATAGTTGCACCATGCATGGAGACAATATATGCTAGTACATTAATGAGTTTATCGCTGCTTAAAGTCCATCAAATTGCTGCGTGTTCAAGAATGTGCTGATATCCGCATGAATGTAACATAATATATAAAAGTATTCCCGAATATTCAAAATTATGTTAAAATTTTTATATTTTGGCAGCACAAAGTCCTGCCTGAAATATAATATTACTCTCGTACGTGATTATAATTTTTATTCTATGTATAATAATCGAACAAAGCGGAATAACTTTCGAAAATAAATGAGAGAAATGTCCAGAGCGAACAGAGAAATATTTAGTTTCGTATCGTCAGAAAACTCTTATTTCGCATTGCAGCAGCGTCATAGGTATATACGTATCGGCTATCGATCGACCTGAAATTCTTGTCCGATTTATACGTGCGAAATTTTCCGGCTGACCCCGCCTAAAGCGACTTCACTGACCATTTTCTTCCTTGGACGTTCTGCATATATCCGTTATATTCTCTATATTCTATATTACGGCCAATCTGAACCGGAGAATGCAAATATCCGAGTCTCTCATATCGGTTTTACGATTTTTACGATAGGTTTCATTACACGGTCGAGGTGCGCTCGCACGAATGCGGTAACAGCGGAATTTCAACTGGTGCGGATTCGCATTGCGAGGCAAGAGTTAACGGCTTAAAAACGGTACGTAGCGACGATTATTGCCGAGTGCATTATGGTGCATTAACGTCATCGACTGACAAGTAACTACTGTATCTGGTGCGCGTAATAATAACGTTCTGTGTAATTCCATGAAAAATAACATATCGAAACGGAGGAACAGTAGCGGTGCTATTTTTCGCGCGGTGTATTTGCCGGGAAAACAGTATCACCAGAATGACGTGCAATTTATAGGGAAATGCAAAAAAAGATTGGCAAGCGCGTTACGCCGGCAGGTACATCCTCAACCTATCCATTTTCCAATTACCGTCACCCTATAGAGTTTCGTAAAACCGTAACGAACGCGAAACGTTTAATTTGCGGTAGAGCGTCGATAAATTAAGTACGACGAGTGACACGGAAATTATTCGACGTAAGCATCGTTGCATATGCGTCAGATTACGAAATGAGATATTTTAAAATTTAAGATATATAAATTTTTTAATATCTCGTGATGTGTCGCATACGTATACGTAACGACGCTTATGTCGAAACGTTTCCATGTCACTCGTTGCGCTCAATTTATAAACGTGCTACCGTCTTTGTTAAAATCCAACTTCCAATCGTGTATTACGATAGCGCGTTGTGGGAGTAAAAATTAACATGTCACGAAAACAACGTTCTCTAATTACAGATATTTAATCAACGATATTTAATTTTACATAATTTCAATTATTTTATGGAAAATAACAAATTATATCGATAATTAATTTCGAGTCACAATTCCGCAACTTCAGCAACAGAAATCCATAAACAATATTCTCCATACGCCGTCAGATGATTATTTTTTCCTTATGTCGGACGAGTAATAATCCCGCGGTATACGTTCAGTATACGGAAGAATACGCGTGCGAAGAGATTTCTTTTCTTTGTTCGAGTCGCCACCGCGGAAACAAATTACATCGGCGAGCGTCGTAATTTCTTTTTGCACGGCAAGCATCTGTACCAGGGGGATATTAAGAGGACCGAAAGTCATTCTGCTTGTACCCCTCTCGTTTGCTCGTTTGAAATAACAAGCGTGAAAGGATGCCGAAAGGCAACGGCGCTCTCGATGGCAGACCCATAATTTTCTGCTTACATGTTTCCGGATGCCAACGAAAACTGTAAGGGTATCGCTCATGCAAACAACTGCTGGGTGTAAAGAATACAATATTGGCAGATACGATAGTGTAGTATTGATTATTTAAGTTTTTTTAAAAATAACTTTGCTCGTAGAAAATATAATATATAAATATCATTTAAATAGCGGATATTTCATTAAAAAATATCAAACAAATTTATCTTCTCACTGCAAGTTATATAAGCACGTCATCATGATAAATTTTCCGATATCGGAAGAAAATTACAGTATATCATGCTGAGACCAGAATTTTTTTTTGTTAAAAAAATAAAATTGAATTTTTTCGCAATAAAGTTTTGCATTTATTTAAGCAATATCAAAGCTGTATCACAAACAGTATTAAAATAATCTTAACTGAGAAAAGCTTTCAATACTAAACATTTATAAATCGACGAAAGTGACTTCAATAATTTTAAATAAAACGAAAGGATCGCACGTGCATCAATTTTTTCTCTGTCATTTGCATACATAACTTAGCAGAAGCTTTCGTGTTATTGCTAAATTTTTCTTATATCGCTCA
The DNA here is from genome assembly GCF_001594065.2 of Cyphomyrmex costatus. Classification (NCBI taxonomy): domain Eukaryota; kingdom Metazoa; phylum Arthropoda; class Insecta; order Hymenoptera; family Formicidae; genus Cyphomyrmex; species Cyphomyrmex costatus. The sequence continues at coordinate 1,790,021 of NW_017279267.1, read as the reverse complement.
AGCCATATCCCCAGAGTCTCTGGTTTATTAATATCCCCTCCCACGTATCTAGGGGTACACGGCATGTTTATGAAAAATGAACGGCCACATGTTCTACATTCCTGAACGTATGTACCATAAATACATAATTGCGAGAAAACTTTTTCTTCATAGAATCTTGATAATATGATATATTTAGCCTAACCTACCTTAAATCTACTCAAGTACATAAGTTCGATAACTGATAAAGAGACAGAAAGCAAAATGATACTTAAGAAATAAGAACATGATGCGTTGTTGAAAGGTAAAATTCGTAAATTTTAAGTAAATTCACTGATGTTAGAGAAATGTCACAATTCCACATCTTAAAGCGAGAATTTTCAAGATATACAACTATCAAGTCATGGATACCGCAAAACCGAGGCGTATTTGAAGTTCCTGATAGAAGCAGAAAATACATAACCGTTGCATGTCAACGCTGTTGGTTGTAGTTGATTATACGAATCGACACGAATTGTCTATCGACTTTAATTAGAATCAGCAGGGAGTGTAACTGACATTCCCGATGCAGACTAAAGGTGATTACGTGACGAGTGTCCGCGGCCGAGTAATTGCTGGTTCTGGAGCGTGAGTTCGTTTTAGTGCGAATAACATTATGTGCGTGTGCCGGTGCACGCGTTTGTTCAGTGTCTGATCGGATAACAAGAATCCAGATAACGCAATCGTATACACTGTCGACATTGCCACTCCGTCTACTACGCCATGACGTATCCAATTGCGTCAAGTATTTTTCAACGATTGATCGTCAATCGACAGATTCTCGCAACTCTCGTCCCGTACTAGACATTATTACAGTATAGCAGAATTCGCCGGTGTGCGATTGGCTATTGTCTATAGATAGGGCGAGAACTAGCATCTCGCTCTTAATATCGTATGCAAATGTATGAATTTACATTGAGATATACGACAGATAGGATATATAAAACGATGTGAAAAAATCTCTCTTATGGGAAAATAAAAAAATAATACAATCTTCTATTACCTCATATTTCTTTTCCTAAAAAATCGTAATCTCTGCTTAAATTTTATATATGTAGGTAAATCTTCATTTTAATGCCCGGGCATAACTAACAGTTCTGTTCTGTTCGCGATTAAGCTCGTTCCTTGTTTCGGTTCATCAACCAATAACGATCGTCATTCTTTGAATATTCCTTGGTCGATACAATGAAAAGGCGATGGTGCTCAACCGAGCGCGTCTTTAATTACTGTCACCGAATATTTCCAGATTAACGGCCCGCGGCGCGCCTCGGTAGCCGAGAGATGTACGGCAAAACGACGATCTGAACGCGCTCCGAAATAAGCGGCTGCACGGCAAATCGCGTGTAAAAATTTACGTCCACTCGCCTCCGTCGGGTCGTAGGTATATACGTGAATTTGCGCGCGTGATATTCGCACAACGAGCCAGCCCGAGGAGAAAAAAAGGAGGGATGGCGCGCCGCGCCGGGAGGAAGGCAGGAAGAGCGTATCACCGAGTATAATAAGATGCAAGGTATGCAACATCGACGCGCTGTATAGATATGCAGAGAAAGGTGGGGCACACCGCGCGCGTATCACGTCCGATATCAGTATGCACGCCGAGACATTGCCCGATCATAATTAGCATTTAATTAATTCGACTAATGTGCGAAACGCGTTGATATTTACGACGAGACGAAACGAAGCAAGCTCGTACGGATCCCTTCGTTCATCCTTCTTGCCACCTCGTCTTTCGCCACTCGACTACATATACTCGTGTTGGTCACGGACTATAGACATCCCGATCACGTAGATTGATCGATTTACGAGAGCTCGCTGCGGCGCAAAAAAGTTGGTTGTCCGTGCCGCGTGGAGGAACGCAATTAATTCCGCTAAAATCTCGAAAAACTGTGCGGGGAAAGCGCGTTTAATTTCGCCAAAGCGCGAAAGGATTTAAGCCGCTTCGGTAATTGACACGCGAGCTGAATCGCGTTCGTCAAAGAGCTCGAAAAATGCGGGAATGGGGTCGCTGTTGAAAGTACCGACAGTTTGATAAATACGAAGCGTGATAGTAACGGGCATAGTAAAAATTCTCGTATTCACGCATACTCGTGAATAGCGAAAATAAATCATGATAAGCTGTAATGCCGCGCGAAACACAAAATCACGGGTACAGCAACAATATATTATCCTCCAGCAATAATCCACACGAATTCTTTTAATTACTATATTTGCTAATGCCGCAAGGTAAAAAAAAATTAATCCGTATGTATCAAGTATAGACGTTCCAAATTCGAGTTTTATGAATTCAGTATACCTCTCCTGAAAAAAGAGTATCCAGAACTAGTGCAATCTAATTAATTCCACTACAAAGCATTTAATACAATTCAAAATCCTGATGCAGATTAAAATGCAACTCCACCAAATCGTATCAATAAAATAAGAAAAGATTTAGCAGAAAAACTATTTTTATATCAAATATAACATATTTTTATATCTATATATTACATTTAGATATTTTTCATACCTAGTATCTTTCCTTGTATAAAGATGAGAAGTTAGTCTATCAATATAAAGTTGAAAACTATTAAAAGTTGTATCATAAGCAAATTCAAATAACAAAAATTATAAGCTATGGCACACCAAACCCTAAATAATAAGCAAATCGGTCGATTATAATATAAATACCACAAGACAATAACGTAAGCAACAGCAAATTAAAAATGCTGATTTACTCTTACTGCTTACGTTTTCCTAATGCCTTGATCATATCCATTAATAATTTATAACAAGGATTTTTTCTGACGAGACGAAGGAAAAAGTTGCACATCAGAAGAACACATCAACAACAAGATAGATGAATACTTTGTCGTTCGTTCATTCCTTAAGAGCGACTAATTCATAGTCCGTTCTTATTTTAAGACTGTCTAAAATAATGTCTTAAGATGCTAATATATGTAGCCTTCCTAATTGGTTTATGACATCTTAAGACTGTATTTGAAACAGTCTTAAATAAGAATTGACTATACCACCTTAGTAGGTTAGTATTTCATGTGTCGTACGACAAGGCTTTCTTATTGATTAGCTCCAGGACAAAGAAGTTCTCGGATCTCTTTGTCCTATATAAACAGGCTTGAAATCTTCGTCGTATATGACATACGAAATATTAGGCTAACTTTACAATTTTCTCTTTGAGAAAATTCATGAGAGAAAATCGACAGCGATTAAATCTAGTTCTTACTGAATATACTAAGGTAACAGAAACACACAAGTTAGAACGCAACTAGCTGCGGTCAGTGGGCACCCACAGACAACGTGGCGGCAACGTGTGTCAGTAACAGTCGGATGCTCGTCGCACGAAGATTCTTGCCCGCGAAAGTAGCTCGCGTAATATATATCTTTTTACTTGGAACAGAGAGAGAGAGAGAGAGAGAGAGAGGGCATCGGACGGCATGTCTTGAATACCTCCATTCCACCGCTAGCAAACCGCCACCCTCTATCCCCATCTTCTTCGATACACGCGGCTTCCAATCTTGGTAGATCCGATCTTTGCTCTCAGCTTTCTCTCTCTCTCTCTCTCTCTCTCTCTCTCTCTCTCTCTCTCTCTCTCTCTCTCTTTCCCCCTTCTACCTTCCTTTCGTACCTACGGTACGTGTTGAGTGGTCTCGCCTCGCCCTTGCACCTCTTCCCTTACTCCTTCGCTTCCTCCTGCCACCGGTTCCTCCTTCCTCCGGTCTCTTATAAGGACGCACAGGAAACCTGTTTATCCTTGCATCCCGCGATGGGATGCCACGATCGGTCGAAAAGGAGGCTGCAGGCGCTCGTCTTCCAACACGTCGCTGCTTGTGTGCAGGCGGGCCGCATTCACCGAAATACCGCGTCCTTCGTCGTCTTTCACGACCTCCTTCTCGCCTCGGTCCTCTCTCGCTTTCTCTTCGCCGTCTCATACCGTCTCCACTACGTCGGGCATGCCCATTCAAGCGCATCTTAGTGGCAAAGTTTTCACCGTTAACGCTCCCACCCGAATATTCCGCGTTGGGAAGGACCGCTGTTACACGGACGGAATAACTTCGTCGATTATACGCTCATGAGAAATCGGTCCACTTCGCGGACCCCGCAGAGGCTCGAAACAAAACGAATTCTATATTTATTTGAATATGAATACAACGCGCGCTATAATAATGATAATAATAATAGTGATAAGTGTTCATGTAATTATTAATATCATTATTTTACGATAGAAAAGAATATATAATCGTTAACTCAACGCTAATAATTATTGTTAACTACGTGTACTGGAAGTACGACTACATTATCCATACGGACAAAACCACAAAACATAATTATTATTGACTACGTATGTCGTTAAAAATAAAATGATTACAAAACACGCATTTTACATCCTACAGATTGGCATTCGAAAACATAACCTTTCTCATAAACATCGAATTTTTTAAAGTTTATAAGGTTTCCTTTTATGAGAGGAACAGAATCACATAGGCGGTAAAGTTCTTCACGGGGCATTCTCTCTCTCTCTCTCTCTCTCTCTCTCTCTCTCT
>NW_017279267.1:1740408-1785425 GCF_001594065.2 Cyphomyrmex costatus | reverse complement strand
CCCCCGACATACTTTTGTCGTGAAAATAGAAAAGTTCAAATAATGAAGAGAATAAAGGCTGCAAAAGCTGAGAATACTACGTGTCATATTCTAGCTCTAACAACGAAAGAAGAACGTATTCTAAAGGCGAAATTGATGGAGCAAACGGTTGAGATCGCGCCGGTTCCTAAGAGACAAAGGAAAAAAGGAGAACAGAGAAAGATGAAGGAGGCGAGAGTGAAAGAGACGAAAGAATAAGAAAAGACGAGCGTCAGGCCGAGTTTGGACGAGTACGAATTCCATCGCGTCGTGATCGAGTTGCTTAGAAAGCCGGTCGCACTCTCATGCCATGGTACCTACACGCATCTGAAGATGGCAAGATACCATATAGAAGAGGTAAATAGCTGGACGCAAGAAGACGGCAAGGGCCTGCCTTGGCCACCGTGCCGATTTATCTCTCTCTTTCTCTCTTTCTTCGCCTGCAGCAAGTATCGTGGCCTATACCAGGCAACCTGTTTCACCTGACCGTGGTCAGGACGTGGCGTATGGTGCATTAACTTGCTAGCTACGGTAACACTGCCCAAGCCCCGTGTCATGGGCAAATTATCCAGACGGACGTTTATGCTGCAAGCGGTATTCGAATCAAAGAGAGACTTCGAGAAAGGACTAAGTTTTGAGTTAGAGTCAGTTTATAAGCAGTCAAGCTGTCTTCGTACATATAAGCAAGCAATGAGAAGTCATTATAAACTGCGTACAAAATATACTTAACTATTATTAGTATTATTATTATTATATTATAAAGTATATGCAGCTCTCATGTACAGAAATTTTTCTTATATCAGCTCGAATAAATATTTTACATTTTTCATATAATAATGACAGTTTCATAAAAAATTTTTCTATTCGACTGACGATAATTTTCATATAGAATTTATAAACGAATAAAAATGTAATTACAAAGACAACGCTTGTTATGTTTTAAAAACAACTAAAATAATATTAAAATTACGGTATTAAAACAAGCCAACAAATTAAATAATGACAATTTTTATTAAAATATTCTATAATTAAAAATGAGAAACGTTTCAACTTATACATAAGTCCTCTTATTTATCCTTATTTAGTCCTTTAATTATAGAATATTTTAATAAAAATTGTCATCATTTAATTTGTTGGCTTGTTTTAATACCGTAATTTTAATATCATTATTTTAGTTGTTCATATAGAATGTCCAACTAATACTCTTATTACGTTCAACGCTTTTCTTCTCTACAGATTCATGTAGGTACGTTGGGATAGAGGAGAACGATTATGTCGATTACACTGGTAGTTATAAGCATTGCAATGTAAACAAGTAGTCACGCATATTACAATCCAGTATTATCGCTGTAATCGCAAGACCAATCGAGGTAGCATAAAGAAAATGAGCGGAAAATAGTTGTTAACCGGAATTACCTACTACAAGAAAATGATGAGAGTACGAAATTATACAACGATATTACATACAGTGATAACAAATGTTTTCCCATATTGTATTTGATAATAAATACACTTAGAAATAATTGACGGTTAATTTCCTGACGGCATACACTTTAGAGTACAAAGGCCAAATACGCCTCAGTGTGTGTGTGTATGTTAGCCGCAGTCGAATTTACATTTATCCACTTTGCAACGGAGACTGCCAGCAGCTGCTGCGTCATTGGAATCTACCAATTCGCAAACCAGCCATTGATACCCGTCAAAGCACAGCTGCATATGGTATGCACTCGCTTATGAACTGTACTTCAAGAATAACTATCGTCTTCCGTATACGCGTAGGCAGCTTACATTACGCGCGTCCAGAATCTAAGAATGCGATTATACGCCGTGCGTATTGTGCCTCTTCTAGTAGTCTTATATTACGGTGTTCCTGACTTCTCGACTAAAATCCACCGCGCAAAGCACATATTTTATCCTCTTTATTCCGCCACCGCGCTGAAGCCTCTTAATGTGAAAGCTAGCGCGTTCGCCAACCAGTCTCTCCCGTATCGCGGTGCTTACGTGGAATCAATTATTCAAGATGTCATTAATAAAACAGCGAAATATATATCAAAAGCGCGATAGAAATCGTCCGCTGCCGTATGTACTGCGCGGATTCGAAAGAGGTACAGTTTCGCCGGTCGGACGATCACGGCGCATCTAAGCGGAAACGGGGATGGAGGCGAGAGAATGGGGCAGAGGAGGGAAGCGAAGGCGGGAGAAGAAAGAGATTGCCGCAACTCGTGGAAGACGAAGACAGCGCTGAACTCCGTGGTATCTTTGCCTACCTTCGACGATTCCCGTCCCTTCGTGCTGCACCTTGAAGCAAAGGAAGTGGGCCACCGCGCTTTATTTCCTCCCGTTCGCTCTCCACCGTCATATTCCGTTTTCGTCGTCGCCGGTTCCACTTTATGCCACGACGCGCGCGGAAAGCGGGTGCAGTATAAAGAGCAAACTTCTGCTAAATTAATTTCCAACAATTTACATATGTCGTCCGTTATCGTTATGATAACAATACGTTCGACGTCGGACTCCAACAGACTTTCCTAAGAGGATTTGCTCGCGGATCGGCGGCGGTTTTGATCTGGCGAATCGATACTGCGTTAGTCGATCGCTCGAACTATTTACGCTAATTGCAATTGCTAATTAGTTACGAATGATTCTGAGCGGCCTCTCGTAGATATCACGTCACATATTTTCTAGTATTTTAAAAACCAGTAAAACACATAAATAAACGTTCCCGATACTTTTAATAACGAAGCGTAATAATGAAATATAAATCCAATTTAGCAAAAATATAAATTAATTAATATTAATCCAAATTCAAAAACTGTAAAATAAGAGAAAAGATAATTACAATAATATACCGGATATATTATATATAATAGTAGCAAGTAATTTTAGCTGGGTGTCAACCAACCATCCATGATACATATCTGGGAGTAAGTGCACGGTGGAAAATTAGATCCATTTCCGAATCCCGCGCACGATCTGCTCGGCTCGTTCAAGCGCAGTTAGGTCAGATAGTCGAACCGCATATCGCATGGGGCTACTTTATTACGGGAGGGAAATGGCGCAGGAAGGAAAAAAAGAAGACGGATCGCGTGCAATTTCCACATTCACCACGGCTGGTCCTCATCCAACCAAGAGCTTCTCGAAGAAGAATCACGTTTTGAAATTAACCTGGTTGGGCCAGGTCGGTATTCGAATTTGAGAGCAAGTCACTCGCGGTACAGTAGATTTTTCACGGTAAAAGTAAAGTTCAATCGTACAAATAAGATTCGATCATAGAATTTTCCACGCCGTAATTCAAGTTGTCTTTTAAGTCGAGTGTATTTTGCTGTTCCGCCGCGATTGTGCCGACGGATGGGGCGGGAAAGAGATGACGGGTAAAAAGCTGCGTGTAAAATTTCAATCTCGTTTCAGCGTTTACGTTTTTCTGCTCGTCGCGCGGCCGGGGGCTTGGATAAACGCGAAACTATTCGTTAGAGTAGATGTACGCAAATACGACGCCACAAGCGTTTGCACAGCGAAGAACGGTTCGCCAATGTGTAATTAAGAAAGGGCGCTGCTTGTAAGCGTACAAGAGAACCGAATAGAATACGGTTTTGCGGCTTTCTCTTTCCCGCGGAGTTTCGCGACTTGTTTGTTGTCCGATCCTTCCGGAGGTATCTCGTGGTCTTTTTGGAGATCATCCCGGCCATCCCGCCCTGCCTCCTCTCGCCCATGCCCTTATTCCCTAACTTTCCGCGATGGAACGCAATGGATCGACCAATTGCCAATTGGCCGAGGTCTACCTGCAATTGATAAAGGCTACAGTTGAATGGAACGAGCGAGTGTATCGAGTGGTCCCGAATAACAATAGACGACTGGACGAAGAATAAACGAGCTTACTGTCGCTCTTTGCTACAATCCACACCCCGCCTCACCCTGTCCTTCCAGGCTGACGCTTTTTGTGTGCATTCTTTGCTTATTCGTCTCGCTTACTACACGTTCAACAGTGAGCGCGCTGTCTCTACTTAACTCGCAATACGTCTGTCCGTGCGCATTGCGGTGAACACCAAGGCGACACCCAATAACATAATCAGTCCGCAATGTATTTATCGGACTATTCCAGAGACAATGCCCATTGTGCAGCAGGTACTTGTTTTCGCACGACTATAGTGGCACATGGTTAGTTACGGCAGACGTGAGCTCGAATACACGATTGGGTGAATACCTATTTCCCGCTATTTCTGACAAACCCTTTAACTTAACCGTAGTGATTGATAAAGATCAAACAAAAATAAGGATAGTGGCGCGATTTTCGATTTGTAGCCGAAATAGTAAAAATCAATCGTAATCGTGTGATACACAAGTAAAGTGCAATATAAAACATCAAGAATAGTTTATATATGTAATGTACTTAATATTATAGCTGCCTCGTTGAAGTTTCGGCAAAAGTACTTTCAAGTTTTTATTTCTATTATAAACTCCTTGTTGGAGAAATACATATACGTGTCTCTTTTATTCCGCTATGAAATGAGGAATAAGGAACATGCAAAGATGACAGCTATCTCCCGATTGTTCTTTTGGCGCAAGCTTTCTACCGTAACTTGAAAACAGACAATTTGCCTTTCTCGTTCTGCACATCAGACAATTGTATGTCAAGCAGTTGTATTGCATTCAGCCATTCTCAACCTATCTGCGAGACATAATAGCTATGCCATGTATCCGACGGACATTTCAGACGCAATATATTGCACTTCATGGCATTAGTCGGAACGCCATTAAGCTGCCAATGCTTAGTTGTCGCGCGAACAAAGTTAGGGATGCGACTCACGCATAAATGAGTTTCAATACTTCCATATTTCTTCGGAATTGCTTCTTTGGAGGCGGATCAACGACACGAGATCGAGTGAGCTTCAATATTTCAGTCGCATCTATCGGATACATCCTGAAGCTACTTCCTCCGCTTTTATGAAACTTCGGAAAAAGAGAACAGTAAATAAGCTCACTTTTACTTGAGCGCCCGCGTTCGTAAAGGTCTTCTTCCGTGTCTTCTATTCTCCGTTACGATACAATAAATATGTAAATGAAATATAAGATATCGGTAATAAAAGGATTTGTCCAAGCGTCTCTTGCTTACTTAAATTTGTTCGCGTTTTCATGAATAATTTCATGACGCCATGACGAAACTTCATTTCTATCCGTCACTTGTACAAGTGACTCACAATTAAACAAGATTGAAATCATATAAAGGCAAACGAAGATTTTACTTTACATTGAAAAACATAATACAAATTACGATCTCACAAAATAATCGGAATTCGTGTTCGCGTCTCATAATTCTTGTTTTTTTCCCTTGAAATAATACTTTATTCTATCATATCGTGCTGTATTACATCGATTATCGTGAAAATCAATATCACAGTTTTCATATGCGCAAATATTTCGTAAGTCTTATCATTGTTTTATTGCACTTCAATCCGTCATCATGAAAAGAGATAGTCCAAAATATTCTGGCGCGGTGACTCCCTCATACAGCATATACTTTGTGCTCCGATTTCACGAAGCTCTGAGGGCGATAAGCATCGCTACTTTTGCCAGAATGCCGGCTTCGTGACTCCGGGACGCAGTAAGTTTCTACAAAGTATCTTTCTCTCAGAGCCACTTTGGCGCGCGATCGAATTACGAGAATGCACTTTTCTCGTGCGATCGAAAAGGCTAACACGTCGCCGGAATGAAATTTACTGAAATTTCCGACGAATGAAAACAAATTCGAGCGAAGAGGTACAAAAATCGTTTAATTTTGATGAAGAAATAATGAAAGAATTGTTTCGTGCATATCTGAGAAAGATATGTCGTAATTATTGGATTATGTATAGACAGAATGGTTTCGCTGAAGTATCTAAAAAAGTATCTAAAAATTTATATACGTAATATATAATATATACAGATTTGAAAATAATTTTATTGAATTATCCAAATATAATTACATAGAATACACACACACACTCTTAAGAGTTGATAAAAATGCTGCAAAAAGTTTTAACATACTAGCAAACAGTTTCATTCTTGAACCAGCTTCCTACATTATAATTATTTTAATTTTGATTCAAACAAAATTATTTTCAGGTCTATATATTTGAGCTAAATTTTTACCAAAAGCATTCTTTTCAAATAACATTATTTTCCGATTTTTTGTCATAATATATTAATGATTAAAGATAACAGAATCTCTTCCATTCCACCCCAGTTACTTATCTCTCTATCTGATCGTATCAAATAAAATATATATATCTATATTTTACATTTAATTCAAAAGATGCCGAGAATCTGAGAAAGTTCAACAGAGATCACCATCTTTGAGAAAATGACTCGTGCCATCGAGAATCGAAGTGATGCAGCTTCTGGAGGGACGCGGAGAATTTCGTCTTGCTTTCTCATCGCGCCATATTCGGGGATATCGAAGTTTCCGCAGGACCGGACGCTCTGTGAGATATGAGTTCGCGAACTGTCGTCGAAGCCGGCGTCGTCCACCGACGTCATCGTTGTCGTCGAGAAAATAAAATCTGCCAGATTACGGAGCCTGCAGGCAGTACGAGGACGTTCTATAAGAGCAGACGATGACCGTGGGTCGCATATTGCAACCCGAATCTTTTCGCTCTTTCTTTTCGAATAAAAGAAGCACAGCGAGCGAATCTGCGATGATCGCCTGATTGTCTGTGGATCATGTTTACGCCATCGATTTTTTATACCAAATTCAAAATTCTCGCATACGAATTCTGGTACGTAATGATTTAGAATAAACTATATGGCGATACGGGAAAGATGGCCGTAGGCTGTAACTTCTTCAATAATTGCTAAAGTATTTTTTGTAATTATTCTAAAAATCTGTGGTCATCTTATCCGAGTTTATATATCCTAATTCTAAGAATCATAAGACTTCTAACTTATCTCGTAAGACTTGTTAACTTATTACTGAAATGCTTATGACATTACGCAATATCTTTACTGACAGCTTCTTACTAGCCGTAAGATTTACGGAAAATTATGGATATTTACGAATAATCGTACATCTTACGCATAGACTTCAGTTAGAAATTCTTCAGTCAGAAGGCTTACGAGAACAAATTACAAGCCTTACGATTCTACTTAGAACTGACCTATAAATCTTTCGAATTTGGCGTATTTTTGAAAAAACACTCTACGAATATTTTTCACATCTTTATTCTTGCGATATTTGGCTACAAGCCAAAATCCGAAAGGATAATAAATTGCAGTGATAAAATGTCTCAAAGCTCAAAAGATTAAAAGAAATCAATTCTTATGTTCTCGAGATATTAATAATTTATATAGCTAAACAAACAAAAAATCTACGTAACTATTAATTAGTTATATTGGATTTAATTCTGTATCAAGCTACATACAATCAAGTAAAAATATAAATTTTAGATAAACTATGTAATCAATTAAATTTCTAACATAATATTTTTATATTAATTATTATAATAATGGTATCAAATTTTACAAAATTTTTCTTTCACGTGTTATTGTAGCTTCTTGCTCTTCAAAAACGCTAGTATATTTACAGTCCTCGTTCATACAGACAAAAAAGTAAAATGTGTCAGCGAGCCAAGACGAGAGTCATCCGGAAAATCTTTTGGTATGGAAGACGGTTATGGGAGGAACGCTTACGGGATGAGAGAGCCAAGAGCGACCCGGAAGGACAGCGGCATATCGGAATAAAAGCCGTAAACGCGGCAAGATAGAATCTAACCGAGGCGCTTCGACAGATCTCCGCAAAACGAGAATGTATGAGGATGCCCCGGCTGTAGAGATTTGTTTTTATTATAAGGTATGCAAATGGTGTACGCGGAACGCCGCCGGGGTTCTGGTGTACGCTGGTCCATGTCTTAGTCTCTCTATTCCTTCCTACAACAGCACGGTCATAAACTGAATTGTAAAGACGAGAGTAACTCTTCTGCTCATTTGAAGATTCTGAAATAAAGCTAAAGATACAGGATTATTGCGATGTAGAAGAATAAATAAATATTGAAAGGGTGTATATTCAATTTCGTTTACAATAATCACGATTGCCGACGAAGAAAGAAACGGACTTCTTTTCATCTCTCGTTCGCGAGATGAGATCGCACGAAAATCGGTGAAGCGAGCACAGGTGACGCGTGCAATCCAAACGCATTTGGCGACAAACGTACGGCTAGACACATGTGCGCACGTATGCGGGCACGTGTATACACGGTACGCGTACGCGTGTCGGTAACCGACCGACTCTCGGGAAGGCGATTCGTCGTCAACCAAAGCGTAAACTGCATTTCGGGGTCTCCCGATTCCCCCGCCGGCGAAACCATTTTTCCAGCCCAGCGATATATCACGGAGAACCGCGCTCGTTCTCTCCGCGCCCATGCGCGCCGGACGGGCATTTTTGTCGGGTCATACAAGACCGTGTATAACGCACGAGAAGTCCCGACGTTATCCGGAAGAATTCTCTCGGTGTTTTATTATCGGCTTCGTTGGACATAAATTCTCCGCGCCGTATATCAATCTCCATAATTTTTAATTCCTCTCTAGACGCGGCTCCGATATCTCTGTATCGATAGGTGCACGTAAGATACACACACACATATTTATTACATATACTGAACTATCTATAAAATGTGAACTATAAATCTTCGAGTCTTGTTAATTTTTAAACGAAACTTGAGATTATTGATTGTTTATTCTACTTTCCTCAAATACTAGTTCATTAATATCGCGTAAACAACTAAATGTCAATTAACAGTTTCTTAAAACAGAAATCATTTAACACTCTCGTCAGCGTGAAGGGTTAATGAATTATTAATCTTAGAAAAGATTTGTTAGGTCGACTATATTTTTTTTAGTAGGACTTTTGAAACTGGATTGGGTAGTACAACCACGCTGAGCTTCATACTATGAATAATGCATTTGCGTCTTATCATATCATCGCAAAAACAATATTCCACATCGGGTATTATCTGCGAAATTTGCAAATCTTGGAGTGCGATCCATTAAAGAGCCACGACACCGCAAAACACGATAACATAGACACTTTCGCATCGGCAAATGAACGTCAGTAATAGTCGCAAAACTCGTGAATTTTGAAATGTTGGCGAGCGTAAATGTGGCTGACCCATTTATACATCTTGCCGGCGAAGTTAACGCTGGCAAGTTTCCTCTGTCTGACGGAAAACAATACTACCGAGAATTAAGTGAAATTGTGTATGTAGATCTCCGTAACTATATATATGCGTACATAAACATGGCTTTTTCATTTTTCCTGCCTGCATACATGATCCGTGCACGTGCACCGAGGAAACGTGTTACTGTTATACCCGGGGATGCTATCGAAGTCTACATGTACGTATGTACATTCCGGACGTATACATTGTGGAATTGTGCCTTCGCATATTTGTGCACGTATCTACAAGGTGTTTCGTGACCATCGGAGCGCATAATGCGTTATTATTTGAAGACCTTTCAACTTTAATAGAAATCGATTGGAGCATAATTACAGGCGTAATATATTTTCAATAAGAAAAGTATTGTGTGAGTCTATTAAATATAATAATAAAAGAATGATTTTGCTAAATCCAAAAATTTAGATAGATACTAATTTGAAATTAAATTTGTTGGATCACTAAAATAATTATATAGAAAACTTGAGCATGATGGATGAGTAATGCCGCAAACATATTTTGATATTTTGTAATAGCAACTAGCTTGAGTGTCTTACATAATTATTTCCATGATTCAACGAAATTATTTTCAGAATCGTATCTAACTAAATTTTTTAATACTTCAGCAAAACCGTCCACTTTCGGTGTACTATTAATTTTAATATTTTATCATTTATTTACATATTTTAATATTCTATCATTCATTCTTAACTTATCATAAATTTTTCTTTCCTTATTTAAAAATTCGATTATCTTGACGATAAAAATAATCAATAGATTTCTCATTAATACGTTCTATACAATTCATAGTTGAAGGAATACCTAATAGTCTTAGAACACCTTGTGTATACACGTCGCAAATACGCAAACAGAACTGTACCTCCGCAAACGACCACATGTAGAAACACGGATATTCTGATATATGTAAAAAGAGCGCGCGCATGTGAGGGCTACACGGGCACGGATTATGCGCAGCCCTTCGCGTGTACACGAAAGGAACTCATATAAGTGCACTCGCATACGCAGAAGAAATCCTTGCCGTGTAACCAGACGTGCAAGCAGGATATCGCCGCTACCGCCGCTGCCGGTTGCTTGGCTGCTACGAAGAAGACCAGGCATGTTTGCCGACAACAAATAAACGAAAATAAAGTGGCCCTAGTAGCTACTCCCGAGTCCCGGCAGAGAGATCGGCTTCAATTTATACAACTCAGTGTTCGGACTTAATCTGGGAGACAGATTTACACCCACGAACAAGGACAGAGGTAGTCGAGCAGCAAAGGGGGAACCGAAGGAGGACAGCGGTGGAAGAGCAGAGAACGACGACGGGGGAGAAGGAAGACACACCGATGTTTACCCGAATTCTTCTCCGTATATCCAACTTTTTCCCGCGGAGGAGAGACGGGGGAGAATCGAATCCAATGACACACAATGAAGACTAATTACTGTCGATATCGACGCGCACGCCGAGGTCGAAAACCTGACGGCAGAAAATATACCGCGACCGCCAGGTACTTCGAGCAACCGATATTTCACCGGTGGCACCCTATGATGCTGCCAAGAGAAAATAATTTATCTCCTTCGAGCGACGCGCGCAAGATCCGCGCCGTAATTAATTATTCGAATTACATTTAATTACGTAAGCGAATCGCGAGATCACGATCCGGGTGAGCTCTGATAGATCTCGGCTGCTATCAGTATTGTGCCCGAAGTCGTTTGAAAAATCGGAATCATATACAGTTACAAATGAACAAGAGTCAGAGTATACGCGGGTGATTGGTATAATCGCGTATAAAAATTGATTTCTCTCTCGAAACGCTCCCAGAGTCCCAAAGTCCTCAGGTGAACTCGCCACGCCGCGCCGTTCCCGCGCATGCTACACAGCATACATTTATAGCTATCAGCGATAATTAATATTGATTTATGCAAACCGCAATTTCACTCGAAAAATCCGGCGCAATCATAAATCTCCGCAAGTGCAGCGGTCGTATCATATCAGCGGAGATTTCGATATTGAAATCGGTTTTAATAGCCACGATCACGAATCACGCTGGGGGGCATCACGTCGGTACGATCGTTCCTGCAGATCGATGAAGTCGATCTCTCTTTAAATACGAACGTTGATCGCGTTTAATCTTGAACGCATCGAGTGACACTGGCACTCAATCTCGCTCAAGCTCGAATTGCAAGATCAAAAGGAGAATATCGGATCGGTCGGCGTGTGCGTGCCAATAAAACGATCCTATCGGTGCAGCTCGATGTTACAGTAAGTTAATATTGACAAGTAAGTCGCGACCATTATCGGAACACGTGGGCTTGCACAGCACAGGGCGAATGGCCCCTCTGTATATTGCGGAAAATCGTCGGCAACGACGACTGTGTCGCTCCAATAGCGATGTTTCGTTGGTCTGGATAAACCGGTGTAATGGATAAACCGCTATACGTGTCCTCGGTGATTCTCACCGCTGCTGGATGCTGCGCGAGGAGCAGAGCGGGAGCCGTGCAGGCGGACGTTATCTCTCCGCGTTTGTTTGCTCCGCTGCGAAACCACCGGCGAAGTTGCATATTAATAAAAGTTCCGGCAAATTAGTTTAGTTTCGCGGAGTTTCCTCGGCCGACTTCTCGCCATGTAACTTGTCGTTGCAGAGCGCACACTTCGATATGATTTCTTCGCGTGTGTGTTCACACCACCGAGCGCAGGCTAAATGGATTGTCGAGGTGAAATAAACTAGCACTGGTGTGCAAGCGTGCATAAATACGACATGTGTACGCCTGTCGAAGCTAAAAATAGTGGTGCATGCGTATAATTACGTTGTAATTGCAGATAATTCCTCCGTATATATTTGTAAAAATAAATTGAAATTTATTTTGTTGCGCGAACCATTAGGTCACCGTCGATGACACAAACAATTTTACACAAACCATGTAATTATTATTTAAAATTTGTTTACTACTGTTAATTAAAACATTCATTCATTATGCGTTTTGTTCGTCGCGCTGAATATTAATTGACTGATTATATAGATATCTCTGTTATTATCGTTATTTTAAAATGTGCGCAAATGCGATCGCAATCCATCGTCAAGTTAGAGCGCGCGTGTTATCGCGTTTTCACGAGAAATTGCGTCCCGACAAACTATCAAAGTGCTAGAGTGCCATCCCGAGAACATTGCTTTCTCCCAACGCTCACATCGAGTTTGACACGAGACATAAGTCCGCGGACGACTTTACGGGCTATACTACTACCTCCATTCTGTCATCGCATTTTCATCGCACCTCCGTAACGTCCGTGCCATGTTTCATCCACGCGTGTGATGGATGCTGTACAAATGTGTTCATACGTCTTAACTCTCGCGTCCAAGGTTTCTCGAGATCACCGAGTAGTGACCAGAGGAAGTGGACGAGCAGCGGGAGGGGGGAAGGCAGCAAACGGGGACGCTTGCAGGGGACCGGGGTCAGGGATGAAGAGAATTGCGCCTGGATTGTGTTCCCGCTTCCTCGCCCGGAGGAGAACTTGTAGCCATATATCAAACCGAGTTCTGTCTTCTCCTCTGCGCCACGGTCCGCTACTGACTCTACCTTCCGCAAACTCCCTAACTTACGCGGGTACTTACATATACCCTCGTACGACCTTTCCGTATGAATACGAATGCACCTTGTCCTTGCGGCCAAACGCATCCCAGAATTGTACGTTATGGTTCATTTTAGGTATAGCGAACATAAATTCCTTTCTGGTCAACAGATATATCACTTACAGAGCCTTTTGGACTTGCTCTTGCAGATTCTAATAAACATCTCCGTACACGATCACGAGAGCTTGACACTCAAATCTAGCGTAATAAAAATATGAAGGAGAATAAAAATTACAGTTAATGTGTTGTATTATACAACACTTGTATAATAAACTAAAAGGTCGACAAATACGTATACTAAAGATATCTGAAAATTACTTTACTTTTCAACATACTCCTACCGTCGATTAACACATACCTTGTATCTATTTATAAAAGCTTCTTGATTCCTGCAGCCGCTCCTTGAATGCAGAATCATACAACTAATGCTTATATTTTCGACAATCTTACAGAAAAAGTAACTCGACTTTTTTTAAATACGAGCATTAATGCGATATCCAGATGATTCTGTGAGCGACGGCCCGAACAAGTTTTATCAAACACATTTATTCTATCAGCTTTAAATTTTTCTAGCCACAAGTATAACATACATGTCTCTGGCTCATACACTCGTCTTCGCTATGTTGTATAAGCATCCTATAATGAACTTTAACATTGCACACCAGCCTATAAAAATCTAACTATACATCGTTTACGTTAAAAGTGTGTGTGATACGTAACTAACTTCAAAAGATTCTCGATTATATATCAGCTATTTACCAAGATCATATGCTTCCTCAAACACTACTTATGAATCTGCCACAGCATACGTAATGAGAACATCCACATTATCTTTTAATTTACCCTATATGATCGCGTTAACAATCTTATTCTGAGATCTTTGATGTATCAATATACAATATTTATAACGATAATCATACAGTTATAATTAAAATATGATTAACAATGTACGCTCAATGCTTGGTTTCAGCATACAATCAACGAATGCAAAAAATGGAGCTATACGTTTCACTCAGTTCCGATCCTAAGAACAAACCGCTGCGGGCAGGAAGTTGAGCGAGTCAGTTCCAAGCGAATCATGCTCGCCGAATGAGGAACGACAAAACCTTGTCGCTCAGATAATGTGATTAATGGAACTAAACGTTTCTCTTCGACTACCTCTTTCGTTCTTCATGAAGCGGTAAGAAACGTTTCTATTCTGACCCATCGAACAACGACTGTCATTGCATCGACATCATCATCACCCACGTCGTCGTAGAACTGGTGGAGCCCTCGAGGGCTCGTATCTCCCTTTATAGGTTCAACCGAACGCGAGACACTTACTCGAGAAGGTGAATGACGACAACGTGGTCAGCGTTTTACGCTAATGCAATGTCGTATATTCATCTCGCCCGTATCTTGCTCCGCAGTTTCGCGGCGGTTGTGTGCGCGGGTGGACGATAAATGCGGTCTCTTCCGCTAGATTCGCTCAAAGAGGAGCGGGACGAACATTCGAGAAGAATAGGCGCGTAAGAACTCGAGTGGACAAAGTGGAAATGGTGACATTAGTTTCGCTCCGTACTACGAGAGGAGTTCACTCGGCGACAAAGTAGTCCAGACATCGCCTAACATTAAGGTCACGTCCAATTCGGAACATTTTTGCGTCGTTTTGCTAGTTAAATGGCGTGGCGCAATTCAGGTACTTCAATAACATACTGCTACGTAGCTCTGAAGATTAGTAGTTATTATTCTTGCTAATTATGAGATCGTTTTAAAATAAGTCAAATATAAATTTCAACAGAATCAATCGCGCTGTCTAACCATAAGAATTCAATTATTTATAAAGTAATTGTGACGTTATGCGTGCACAAATGCATTCCATCTTATGTTTTTTTTTTTTTTGCCAAAAATGGTAGAAAATTTCATCCAACTTTAAGATCTCCCACATCACTAATCACAGTCATTGCCTCCTCCTAAATGAAATCTGCTAATTACAAGATTAAGGCATAAATGAGGAGTCGTAAAACTGGTTTACGACGAGAAGGAAGTTGCTCCGTTGATGCGCGTGCACTGATATGGTGCAAACGCTAATATCACACAAAAAGAGAATGAGAAAGAAAAAAAAAGAGAGAAAGAAACGCGTAAAGGACAAACCATGCTCCTTTGCTTATCCAGCTGCTTCCTTGATTTTACTAGCCTCGCTTTTCATATTTCGCCACGTAAACCAGCCAGCGCTGGCTGTACTAACGAGGGCCTTCGCGTACCATCATACCGTGCAATTGCCAGTGCTTTCATAATCTGAACAACTCTGAAATGTAGATAGCGTGGCACGTACGCAGATGCGCTGTACAAGATACGCGAGGATGATCAGAAGAAACGTCAAGGGGGAGAGAGAGCGAGAAAGTGGGGACCGGCTTTGTACGAAAGGCATATTGGCGATACTTCCCGGCACAACACTAATCCATTGCGAAGATACATCGACTGTCGAGAAGCGTATCGAGCGTATTGACATTTCGAGCCATCGAATCGTAATTACAGCATACAATACGTACTGTTAACTCCGAGGAAAATGGAAGCAAAGCCATCCCCTTATCCCATTAACCGCGCCATCGCCCTTTGATAGACAAGTCGGTGATTATAGTAGATGTAATGCGACTTCGACAGGAATTGTGTCATCTTGCCAAGTGATTGCAAGTGCTGACTAAGACGAAACAATCAATAGAATAGCGAGTGTTCCACTTTATTGTTCGGCTTGCTATAATAGATTCATATAACAAATCGTTGCTATAACTATACACTAGTATTATTATTCATCTTCACATAACATTAGGAACCAAATCCCTATCGTTATAATACTTCGCTAAGTGTACAAATTACTGTAATGATTTTCTGTGATTCGCAGAGCTCGCAGTCGCGCGTTAAAGGATTAGCATTCGCTAAAGGAAAATTAAAAACGCCGATGGTTAAGGAAGCGTATATTTCATTCTTGAGAATGCTGCGTTCCTTACTACGTTCTGGTGACGTTCGCAGGAAAATGTAACTTAAAAGAACACGAAGGAAATTTTACGTGATAAAACCGCGGACAGTGACACAGTTTCGTCGCTCGCGGCCGAACGCAGTCTAGAAGAGCAGGTATAAGCACAGAGAAAAGCCAGCTTGCACACGTGTTGTCCCCCGGGCGACACGTGTGGCCACACGATTGCATCTGCACCTATGCTGAACCGTCAACGGTGCAGATAATATTCCGCGTTTTCCAGGCAAATAGAATATTTCGTTTTTCTTTCCGCACCGCGTTTTAAAGAAGGTAGACAAGTCGTAGAACGCATGTTGCTGCACAAGCAAATGTATTTATAAGTTCTGATACATTGAAAGTTGACAGAATGTATTTATATATATATTCAGAAAAATACAGAAATTGTATTTAAGTATTTAAGTTTAATTGCCTGTTCCAAATAATTTATTTCAAAAGTTTATGCATTTGCAAATTTATCAAAAGTTGATCAGCATAAAATTTATTCGAAATATATTCTGGTGTAATCCTAAATACTTTAATGAAGATTGTTAAATTGAAATAAATGTGATTTTTTATTAATAAAATCGTTTCTTTGATAAAATTATATAATATTCTTCGACAGAAAATTAATTCTTATATATATTTTGAGTTTATGATAATACATTTTTCTCTTAAAATTTGTAATAACAATATATTGAAAAACTATTTCAAAATGTTCTTGATTAAAAACCGTTATTTATCAGAAAAACAAACAAACTATGTAATAACTTTTTCTAGCAGTAGAATATTTTTTGTGTATACTATTAATAAATGATAATTTATTTTGCTGGCAAAAACCTACTTCCTATGAAAATATACCTATTAGAATTTAAAGACTATTTATGATTATTTTATTTAAAACTTGAACCGTAATTAAAAATTTTATGCCCACTCAAAATTTATGATTGAATATCGGTTTGTTCTATATATAACTTTTAATCTAGTAAATTAATTATATTGATTAAATTTAGAATGCTTTATATCATCAAAATACTAGACAAATAATTGAATCTATATACAAAGCGTAACAACGGGATCATACATAATATTACGTTGAATATCGTTTACGACAGCGAGGCATACAGCAAAAGATACATTCAAGATACCGCTTCGCACAAAATTCCGACATTAAATTATTTCGATGTACGAACGAAAGGCACGTCCACGACGCTTTGAGACTGCCGCATCGTTCGCCTGTAAATTAATAAAATGCATTTTGTACCTTCACCATCGCAGCGATTCAAATTAACCTCGTGGTGATGTTTTCTTCTTTTTTTACAGTTATATCATACATAAGCATCTCGAATCACTTGAGTGCGCGAGTAAACGATTCGAGTTCTCGGCGCAAAAAGAAAATGAATATTAGATAGAACTGAATTTTTCTATAACAGTTTTTATGGAACCTAAGAGATTAAAATTGCAGAAGGGAAAAAATAAATAATTAAATAAATAATCAAAAAATACATATATGAAAGAAACAATGTTTGATTATTTAACTTAATTCTGCTGAAACAGATAAAATTTTGTTTTACAACACAAACGATGTAAAAATATTTTCTCAAAAATACTTTATAATAGAAAAATAGATTTACTTTAGAGAAACTTTTGAGTTAATCATCTTTTTCCATTACCACAGTCTGAATAAATATTTTTATATACAAACGCAGGACGAAAGTTTTACAAAAAATATATACATAAAGTCCATCCGTCATAATCTTCACTAGCCTTTTCAGCAGGTTTCAACTTTTCCCCAGCGAGAAAGAATAACACTCGAAGCGTCCGAAAGCAGAAAAGTGCGTATAACACTCTTCTTCGCAGAAGCAAAGTTTCATCCTGCATTAAGAATGCCGGCTGAAGCCTCCTTGCCTTTTCCTGCTGTCCACCCCGGAGGAATTCGTCGTGCGCCACGGCTAGAACGAATATTCTTTCGAAAACACGAACCGCAACCTCCATCCACAACCGACAACGAGAGCTACCGCGCAAATACGTTGGGGTTGTGTTCTATCCTAACTTTGTGCGAGCCTTTCGCCGGCATCCGGCGGGTCACGCTGAGCAGTGAAAAATTAAGTCGCGCTTGCACACCGCTCGGGATACTTCGTATAATGGCGTAATGCGAGAGCACGTTGAAGAAATTGCCACAATTGCGTTTCCTCCGCGGCAACAGAGGGGAGTGGGATAAAGTTTCCAAGTCATTTTAGTGGCGGCATGTATCCGGTTGCGTTATAAGCTCAAAATGAATTCAATTATATCGTTATTAATACAAGTCTCCTGTTTTACTATCGATAATCCTTTATTTTATAATTTTATGACTTCAAGCGTAATTATCATTTTTATAACAGTGCATTAATGTTTCTTTCGTTAATCTAGCTCGATAAACCCATCTGAGATTTTATGTTTAACTGTGTTATTTTCTATTTTATTTTATTTCACGCGGAAGCCATATTAATGCCACGGTTGTAACATCAGCGAATTACGTCAGCGCAATACCTCATACTTTATCGCAACATTACACTGTATGCATACAGGTATTACTAATAATTTAGCAACGATGGTGGTGCGATATCTCTCGCACACTTGGCCAATCGTATTATCACCCGGCATTAGAGAAGATATACGCGCGGCAGCGATAGCACGCCGAGCAAGAAGAGGACGTAACCGTGGGTGGGATCGATGGGCCGTTTCTGTAAGAAATGACGAGGCGGTAAAAAGAGAAACGGCTCGAGAATAAGATAGTAAGCGTCGTGCAAGAGTAATCGAACCATCCCTCGCGCAAGAGCGATCGGCAGCGCGACGAGATAAGGGCGGGGTGCTATATCGGCTCACGTAGCGAGTGAGAGGAGACGATCGAGTGAGGGTGAGAGAGAAAGAGAGAGAGAGAGAGAGAGTATGGAAAGGCAAGGGGGTGAGTTACGTAGTGATTGCAGCGGAAGCCGGAAGCACGAGAGGCCGAAGGGGAAGAGGGAAGGTGACTAATAGTCGTGGGTCTACCCCGTTCGCTGACCACCGTCGACCGTGTCCACGCTTTCTTTCCGCCCTTCTTACTCCACGGTTTCAACCCTCGATCCCTCCTCACCCCCGTCTCGGGTTTCTCTCACGAGTTCCGTCTCTTTTCATGGCTACAACTTGCGCACGCGTATACCGGAGAACTAAACGGGGCACGTGTTTTTCAGACTTCACTATATCTCGCTTAGCGTGACGTTAATAGAGTTACGATGGCAATGACGACGCCGTTTCTGCGACTCGAGTCACTTGAGATTATCTTACCAAAGAAAGTCAATAATGTCAATCGATAATTCTATGACCATGAGGCGAGTAATTGCATTTTACAACATTCGATGGTTTGGAGAACAGCTGCTAAATGTTTTAGTTCAGCAAAACACTGGACGAAGACTAACAATACCATGTTTATTCTATTTTTACACTGAACGCAGTATATTTCGGACAAATGCTATATATCTAACAGTATTTGCTTTAGCATTATATAAACTAAATGAACATTTTGCCAGATGATCCCGCGTGACTTGGGAAAAAATATTGTTCGAATAAATATTATTCCCAGTCGCTGCCAAACTCGCGGAAAGTAAATCAAATTATTCGCGAAACTCGTTGTTTTTTTCTCGCATATCTATCAAAAATTCGTTTGTCCGTTGAATATCGATGGAAGCTTTATCGCACAGCGATGTCTTATTTCGCCGCATTTTTCACTCATCACAACCGCAAGAGTTCACTGCATGTACTTTTACCGATTAGCAAGGCGCCACGTAAAAAACAACACAAAAAGTTGAAGGAACTCGCAGCACTCCCATTCTTTTCAAGACCTTCTTCGCTACGGTTGACAGAAGCGAAAACACACTGGTTAATGAAGCAGACAGTGCCATCGCGCGCTCCAAGTTGCTTGAGAGTGTCCTCGTTGATGTCGTAACCGTTCGTAGCACCTGCAACCCGTTGTTGTTGCAGCAACCTCGCAACATCTTCCACGATAACGTTCGCGATCGCGGCCTCGAGAGGTCCGGTATAAATGATACTTCTCGGAAGCGGCAAGGGCTTCCTCGAGCTCGTCGGCGTGCTACAGAGATTAATAGCTCCCCGTCCTGAACGACGAGAGAGGCCGGTGAAGGACTTCCGACGCAGGATGCGTTCGACACGTTCGAACCGGCCGACTACATTGCAGATGATTAAACGACCGGCGTGAATGGCGAGTAATTAAATCAACGGACAAGAAGCCGGAAGTAAATTTCGCTCAGGTATATCGTCGGACCCAGGGGACAGTGACATGGCAAAACGGTAGTTGGTGAATCGACGCTTATAAGGTCAGTGATACACCGGGAGGTTACCTCGAAAACGTAAATGAGACCGGGCGCATTTCACGTGGAGCACAATGGCCGTTAGCCAAGCTTAAACGTCCGAGAGAAGTGCACACGCGAGGATAATACCTAGCTAACGACATCGCGTGCCTCTACAGGGCGTCCCAGACCAATTTCCTTTTAACAATAGATACTAAGTAAGTAGGTAAAGAAGAAGAAGCATGAGTGACGGGCGCGATAACTTCTGCACAGACGGGCTTCATCATTTTCATCTCTAGAACTTTTACTTTGATTTTCAATTGCAATTTACTTCAGAAAATACACGGAAATCTCTAAGTCTTCCTGAAATATCTAAGAATTTAACTTTAGATACAGATCTAAAGAACACAATTTTGTTGGACCAACAAAATAATTATGTATTATAGAACGTTTAGGCTAATTCTACAATGTGCTTTTTATTTCCTGTTTCTTGCTGTTTGTCTCTTGCCGTCTTGACCAAAAAGACAAAGACAAACAGCAAGAAATAGGAAACAAAAAGCACATTATAGAATTAGCCTTAAGGATTGATGAGCAGTGCTATAAAAATAGGTTTGAACTTTCTAGCAATCAGCAGTCTGAACATCCTACATAATTATTTTGAGGGTCCAAACAAAATTATTTTCAATTCTGTATCTAGCTAAAGTTTTACTTTTTAAATTCTTTGAAGTGAAATCTTATTTCTATAAAGAATGGAAATTGATTTCAATCTTGAAAAAGAATGACTCAATTTTCAATCTTTAAAAATGAGATTTTACTCTTTAGAGTGAGATTCACTCTAAAAGTTTTAGAGTATAGAAGTGAATGCTTCAGCAAAACCGTTCTTTCTGTATATATAATTAGTATAACCTATTCATCGAAGTTTTCATTCGTTTTCAATCTCGCAGAAATCTCGAATTTTTCCTCTCTCTTTCTCTCTCTCTCTCTCCCTCTTCGTTAATTCAAGTATTCGAGTATATAGTGTGTAGCGCGCGTGTCATAGATGCGTCGTGTTTCAAGTGCGCAACGAAAAACAAACCACGCCAGGCCAGAGAAGGATATCATACGTGCATCCGGAAAAGCATAGTAATGCGCGCAATGCACGCAGAAGAGCGAGTATAGGCAAAACGAGCGAAAGGTACGCGTAGTATTTACGCGCGCGTACGAGCGGCATGAAAGACGCGACGTAGTCACCGCACAGTTGCACACCACGTGTAGGTACGTGTGAAGATGCCATTCAGGAGATGTAAAAGATCGCGCTGGTACGCGACGATGGATGCAACTAAGTGAATTGAGAATGACAGCTTATTCCAGGTACGCGGCACGGTGCCTGAGGCTCTCGTAAATGCTTTAATGAATTAGTGAGAGCTCGTCTCAAAGCTGAAAATAAGCGAACCGCATCGAACCGGCCCGACGGGAAAATTAATGTCCATCGATGGCGCGGCCAGCGATCTCCTCAACCGGCAATAAATGGCCAACCGCGTCCTGTGTTGCGGAATTACGTTATTATATTATAAATTTTCCGAATGGATTTTCGTCGGGCTTCACAGCTGCGTTGTCGGCCGAAAACACAGATTGGGCCGGCGGCATTCGAGGTTTCGCGTTTGCAGGAAGTAATTACATAGCGAATATCACGCGGATTGATAGAGATGACGGAAAGTTACCTATTCTATCTCGGACATTTTGTTATAAAAATATGCGTGCGTTATGACAATACGTTTACCGCCGCATTATTACATATACGCTTAGAATTCACAATTTAGAACGATAATCCAAATAATGTCTTCCACCATATTTATCTATTTCGTTAAATAATTTGGTCAATTACATTATCGAGCGACAAAAATGTCAAGTCACGTAAATGTATTTCAAGCTATTTTGGAAATATACGTAATACAATATTTATATAAGCCGCGCATATCGAAATAAATGGTCGTAGTGAAAAATTAACGATGAACCGCATTACCTGTCACTCAGCCATGTCATTTAGAAAACCGTTTTTTTTTTTCATTCTGACGATATTTCGGAACTCTGTAAAAATAAGCGAACCAAGAAGGAGAGAAAAATGTGCATCAATTATCGTTGGCATCAGCGATACTTAACCTTACGACATTGCATCACGCTACTAACTGACGAGTTCCGCCCTGCTAAGTTCCGCCGTGCATGAGATCTGGCAATATCAACATCGAAATGTGTTTTTCAAGTTCTGCTCGCGCTAAACTACAAGAAGAGAAACTTTCTAGTTTTCTGTGTAAAATACTGATAACGTTCCTACACATGAATTGCCAATACACTCCAGTAGAAATTTTAAAATAACGCTTATCGTACATATACGCGAAAAGAACGGTTTTGTATTAAAGTATCTAAAAATCTATCGAGATATTGACCTGAAAATAATTTTGTTAAGAATTTTGATGAACCATCAAAATAATTATGTGGAACGCTTAAATGTGATGACAATACTGCAAAAAGTTTTAATGTTCTAGTAACCAATTTAAGCATCCTACATAATTGTTTTAATGGTCCAAACAAAATTATTTTCAGATCTGTGTTTAGCTCAATTTTTACACCTCAAAAAAATATTTTGCCATTTAGTGTTCCATGTTAATGTCAGAAGATTTTTATATACGAGACCTCAAGAAAATACTTTAAGAAAATAAAGGAATTTCGTATAATCATAAATGCTGGATTTAGAATTGTAATCCTCTTAATGCTGGAAGAATGTCTTGCATGTACTGTCATGCATGCGTACAGCTAGCTATGGTAGCATGTAAATGATAAACATCTTCTAACAAATAAGCGTGCTTATTTGTTACCGCCAGTATCTTGTATATCCTCTCTTATTTTCAAAGGTTATTATTATAATAGAATTTTCTCTATAGAGGAATTTATTTTTGATCATAGCTCATTGGTATATTCTTCCTCATTTTAGAGAATTTCCCGCTTATTGGCAGTATATTATTTTTATTTAGATATGTCAGTAGAACTTTCCGTGAGATTTGTGTAGCAAATGTAAAGCCTTAAACACAATGAAGTGCACAAGCACACTTTGATCCTCGTTCTTGAATGTACATTAAACGATATCGTATACTTCATATTTTTCTGTGTTTGTAAATATATTACGTGAAATATAGTCATATATTATACAAGAATTGCATGTGAGATGAATAGTAAGATTCCTGACAAAAGAATGGTATACGCTAAATCGATAATTCTTATTCGCAAGCTGTTTAATAAAATCCTTTTTGTTACGCTATAATTATCGCGATAGTGTAATCGACGCTAGGAGCTACAAACTAGAGAACAATTTATCGCTTCGGGGGCGCCATTTGTCAACGCGATTATAGATCCAGAACCAACGCCCTTTCTGCTCCCTTTGCTGCAGAACTGAATAGTACTAAAGATATATCCGCCGGAGGGAAAATACAGTTTCGTGGTGCACGAACCACGCTGCAAGCCGAGTCGCACAATTAAGCATTCTGACATAAAGATTTCAAACGATATACCAGTATTGCCGGAATCTCGCCAGTTCAAGTGGAATTTATTGGGTCGATGGCATTTGTTCAAACCATTGACAGTTCAAATGGCATGAATATATTACTGATCTCAAAGACTTTTATTTCAGTCACGCAAAAAATGTTTCAAAATATCTTAACGTAAATCTCTTTATTGCAATCAATGCCTTTATCTATAAACAGGAATATTTTGTAAAAAGCAATAATGAACGTGTGTATATTTTATGTACATATTGTTTCTCTACTACAATTATAATTAATATTTTTTTAATGAAACATATTAGAGTATATAATAAAAGTAGAATTTAAAACTTGCATTTATTAATAAAAAATATGCTAATATAAAAAATCAATTGATTAAACGATAATTTAATCTTACATGTCAATCATACATAAGACCGCGAACTCGCGACTACGTCTGAAACCGGGCGTGATAACGTTCATGGATTCATGGATGTTCCGCGATCGTGTAAAGAGCAAACGAAAAGGCAAGCTGTCACCAATACGACGTACCACCCGCCGTGAAATCGTAGAGAAGCGCATTTGTTGCCCCGAAGCGTGTCGAGTGCTCGTAGATCACTCAACTCAGCCCGTGCCACTTCCAATTCCAAAGGGATATATATGTATATATATATATACAATATATATAGGAGTCTTGAAACTACGGTTTCTCCTTTCTGTCTCCCATTTGTAAATTCTTCGACTAACTTCGCAACACGGCGCATGTTTCTTTCACAATTAAACATTTGAGCAAAATTAGCCAACATTAAATTAGCATTTTTTAATATATTTTAATATATATTTTTTCCAATGCGAAAATCAATTTGTTGCTCCATTATCAATAACTCAAAAGCTACCTCTATCTCAGAATTTTCCGCAAACAGTTTTCGTGTGTAAAAGCCGACGCAAATACCTTCCAGAGAAAAACACGGACGCACAGTCAGATCCCATGTGTGATCTTTAATTAATTTTCCGATTTGCACTGCGCAATCCTAAAATAATGAATTTTCAAGAAAAACAAACAAACCCGATGAAAGCACCGACGTACCATGCACATATTCCATCAGATAAATTATATGTTCCTAGTGCCTATAAAACTACCGCTAACGTTACAACATACATTTTTTGTCACATTAATTTTTCACATTTCAATGTAATATTCAAGTTCTTATTCTTCAATGCCTAGTTTTAATATTTTAATAATTTAAAGCTTTAATAACAAAATCCAAATTTTTCTATATTGAGTTTTGATAATATTTTATCACGCTGCAATTCTGCCAGCGATCGTTCAAGAGGACTCGCAATTGATTATGTAATTGCTTTGCAGATAAGTTAAATTAATTTTTGACTCTCGAGAATGCATACATGATGGACAGGTAACTTCGAGCATGCGCGACATAATTTTCGTTCGTAGATAGTTTAACTACCGCGGCCTACATAGTCTCGTGGGGTTAATTAGTGTCAGTTTTCAAGTACGATAAGTCTCTGAGGGTTGTTCTCTCTAACCTAGCCCAGTGCACAACTGCAGTTTGAATAGAGTTACGACTATGCTTACCGCAAAACTGTTATGGTTAAATTCTACAGTCTCGGCAATGTATATAATCGCATTCCTTTTATTCTAGAAATTTATTTAAAAGTATTCATAAACTAAATGCATCAATCACGAATTTCAAGTGACAAGAACAATCATAATAAATCAACACTTAACACGAAAATCTTAGGAGAGACCGAGGTTCGTTGGAACAAGAGGTAAGTTGGCGTTTCATTTAGTTTATGTATTTATGTCAAAAAAGAAACATGGAAAGTTACGATAAAATATTTTTTTATAACATAGATACTCTTTTCCCTATAAGTTTAATTTAAATTAAAGAAGTACCATAATTTAAAAAATCTGATTTAAAAAAAAATTAATAAATTTTCGAGTTTTTCGTAAGATTTTTTCTATTATCATACATTAGTATATTTTAATTATAATAATTGTTTAAAAAATAATCTAATGTCAAAATTGTAAAAACTGTACCAACAAATCCCAGTCTCTTTTGATAACACAATTATATAGAGATACACGACAAAACAAAAAATATATATTCAATTTTATGCAAACAGTAGAAAAAGAATTTATCATCACCTTATCGAGAATAGAATTCATTAATTATGCGTTTAGCTCCATTAAACCTTTTTCGTATGCGACATAGTAATTAATATAGCAGTAATCGTTTATATACGTAATGCAAGTCGGCCGAATGTTACGCGTGCTGAAATTAATACAGGTCGTTCGGCGTTATTACTCCAGCTCCGAGAAAACGGTACCGGCTGGGCGACGCAAATTGTACTAGGAGGAGAGAGAAAGAAATACTGTTTGGAGATATAAAAAGTCTAGCCGGGACAAAATTCTCTCCGGAAAAGAATGGCAACGACATCGTACGCCGCCGGGTGTTAACGAAACATTCCGTTGCCTCATAATAAATTCCGGGGCCGAGTTAAATGCCACGCCAATTTTACTTTGTTCTCGCACCATTTTCTTTCTCTGTCTCTCTTTCTTTTCTCCATATCGCGGCAACTTGAGAATTTCGTGGTGGCCAGAAGAGGAAAGGGACGGTGATGGGGGGAGATGAAGGTTATACCTTTAATTAGCGGCTCAGCTGAACTTTTTGGCGGATAGATAAGAATATATTTATTACGTTCACTCGCGCTCCGCGAAGTAACTGAGCGAGGCTAACCACTGCTCTTCGGCTTCGGCCCACGGTAGTATCTTATCCCTGTGGTACCACGAGCCGCGGTGCTGCAGCGAGATACCGTCGGAGAACGAACCGGCCTAGCGATGTACACGAGTCGCTATCGAGATCGGAGTACATTACCGGATTCATTCGTATACGTAACGACTTCCTGAGCCCTCTTTCCTCTGCATCCCTCACTCTCGCATGAATACGCAACGTTGAATCACATCTTGATAAAACTTACAGCGCGCCTACGTTGGGTCAGTTCAAATTTGATTATTACAAGCCCCTGCATGAACAAGCGAAAATCGCGAGTCTGCGATTTAAATATGCTGCTCGATCAGTATGAAAATTTATTTTCAATAAGTTCGTACACGTTCCTATTTAAATACATCGATGTGAGACGTAGAGATAAGATCAACAGGATAATAATTTAACGACTAAATTTTAATTCAACAATATATAAATTTTTAATCAACAGATGCATCTATAATGTGAAAAGAAACTTCCAATCTAATAGTAGGATGCTTTTGAAAATATTAAGAAAAAAAACGGATGGTCGTAAAAATTCGCTTAGTCACTCCAAGCCTTTCGTAAAAGATCCGCGGCCAACTTTCGATGGTTAAAAATACGATAAACGCCCGCTCGAGGTATACGTTATCTGCGACGCGGCTAATTGATAACGCCGTCGAGATTAGCTTTGCTCAAGCCAATTTAAGTAGTCAGATGTGCAGATTAAGGGTGAGGTGCAGAAGAAATCGGCCGCTTCTACGTCGCGACCGCGCAAATTTACTGCGGCTTGGCATGAAAGCCGATCCCTCCTTCTCTCCTTCCTGCGCTTCTTCTTCCTTTTAGCATTTCTCCATTCACGTTCTTCCTTTACCTGGCTCTGTTCCTGCTCACTCATTCCCCTGTCTTTTTCTTTTTAATCTTTCTATACCCGCCCGTAAAATAAAGCAGAAGCGTAGGCCAAAGATATGAGGATAAAACCGTTGCGTTCGCACTTATTCTCTTCCGTTTTTCTCTTTTTCTTTCCTTTATTCACGTATACCGCTTCGATAGTAAGAGAATCAGCAAAACGATAAAATAATTGATCGATATCTTCTCACTCCGGTCTCGTGAGTATAAGAAACTTGAAGAAGAACAAAAGGAACGACAAAAGAGAGAATAAACATGAGAGACAAAGACGGACTTACTTATTAGATTGTCGAGTGTCCCTCGGCATTATCGATGAAGAAGACAATAATGACACTTAGGCTGAAGAGAAAAAAATCCTGATTTTCGGTTCTTAACGAGAACGAATGGCCGCGTCTGTACAAAATTTGTCAAGGGCTCTTCTATCTTCTCAGGAAAAGCAAATTACTCTTCTTAAAATGTTTATGTTCCTGTCTTTCTCTCAATACTGGATGGTACTTACGTATAAAGATTCCGAAATCAATGAAATATTAAATACACTGTGAAAAAAGAAGCAAATTGTTTTAATGTATTAACGACTACGTCATCAAATCCTAATTCTTTAAATATTCTCCATACGAGATTCTCCTCTTTATTTAGAAAAATAACATAAAGTGCATCATTCTTGCAAAATTACGATCTCTTTGGAAATCTTAAAATGTCAGTGAGTTGTATCATTTGTTGTATCACTTTGAGTTGTATCATTTTTGAAGTAAAGAAATGACATGGTGTTCTATCGAAAGAATCGAACATGTTATAACATTATATTAAACTTGCATAGACTACCCAAAGATATATACTAAAAAAAGAATCTAGAGACACACACAAACGTACTTGAATGTCTCTTGTATTTTCGTCTGGATTTTCTCATCAATAACGACGAAACGTGCTTTCGAATCGTAAATCGCAAACGCGAGCGTGGATAACACACGTTGTATTCCAAGTTCCAAGAACCAGTTCCTCGATCGTCGTTCTTTCTGATCATCGATGCCTGACGTGTGCACAAACCGTCGAGAAATAAGGCGCCGAGTGAGGATGTAAATATGTGCTTCTGCTGCACCATCTCCTCGTCTCGAAGCGAGTTAAGTAACCGATATAAAAACTTATCGATTTTATGTCTTAATATGTGAGAAAGGCGGAGAAGAAGGTAACAGTGATCGTCGTTTCTCGAGCAAGAGAAAAAGAGATGGATCGAGATGCGTGAAAACGGAACGCCGCAGGCTGGCGAAGAGGAAATAAACGCCAGTAAAAAGTTAGCCGGCGAGAAGGGCGAGCCTGAATTCAGGAGAAAGAAACGGGAAAGGGATCTACGGGCTATTATCAAAGTTTTTTCGCATCAGCACCGTGCAACGTAACTAATTAATAATTAAATCGTGACCGTTCGATTAGTTTAGCGCGTGCATAAACTTAGGAAAATTCCGCGAGTAAAATTTAGGTCACATTGATCTAAGAATTTTACGATCGGTGTAATAACTCCTATCTGGACGGAGCCTGCATCCGGTCGATACACATTGATACGTGGAAGAGACGAAAACGACGACGACACGACGATCAAAGTTCACGCCAAGGTGCAAGTAAAGGTGCGATAGTTCTGTATCCTGAGGGGTCAAAACTTTCTGATTCGATTTAACGTCACTTCCGGAACGGCAGTTGCACAAATTCCAACTCAAGCTAAGGAATGCAGATCGATTCGATTCTTATCGTGACGGTCACGAGTGTATAGATTCTGTATAATTGGCAGATTTTACTGAGAAAGTTTCAAGCGCTTCTGTATTGAATCTGTATCGACAGTTACAAAGACCGAATAAGAAAATTAATACGACGGAAGAGCGTACTCGTATAGGTGCAGATTATTGAATCAAAATAATCTTTCGAGCGCTGTGAACATTCTTTTTACAAATTAATTCAACTTTACTAATATATTTCGTGACTGATAATATAACAGTGTTAAAAAAAAACCCCCCAATTACATGATATTGGTATCTCTGAAATGCGATGATAAATTGTTTGCTGACGTTAAATTCAGAGATCGTCTCCGTAATAATTCAGCAAGCATCATAACATATGTACGTGCCATCGAAGAAACGTACACTTGGAAGCAATGCACGTCGCGACCGTGCGGCGGATCACGGAATGTACTTCTTCAGCCAAAACCAACCAGCCAACCCACACCTACGCACAACACACTTTTCATCATGCGAAAGCACTCAACTCGTACATCCAAAAACTCGGGGCTCTTAATCAATATCACCGTTGTACATTACGGAACGCACGTCGCCGCTGCCCATATACGCACTCTTAGCAGCGCAAGCACCCTCCTGAGTGCATCTACGAACTCGTCTCATGACCTCGGAACAGCATGACCGATTTCAGCTACATCGTAACCCTCTTTTCCTTTCTCAAACGCCCGATATACTCCCGGACGTAATGTTCTAGTAATAACCATTAATTTATATGATTGGTTTACAAGCCACCGCGTACTAAGTGCAACCCGGCACGCCAGACTCAGAGAAGATAATTTCTCAGCACCTCTACACCGCGATTCTTCATTTCTACAAGGATGATACTTTCTCTTGCGAGAAAACGATCGTTTCGAACCGTCGAATTTAGTTCGCACGGGGAATCACAGATACGAACCGACCGTCACTCAACCATTATGAAACAGCGAGCAAAACAACGACTGGACTATGCAAATGCGGTGCTTGATTCTGTTACGAATCAACGTGATCGCTTAATTAGCAAAGAGCCTGGACTCCTCCTTCACCGCGTTCCTTCCTCGTCTGCTCATCCTCGTTACTTGAAACCTGCTTGACATTTTCTATCTTCCTCTGTACCGATATTTTTCTGTCTTTCCTATCCTTTATCCTCCAACTCTTTCCGAAAGGATTCATACCGTCGAGTGCACTCTCCAGAAAAGCAAGCCGTTTTGATGCTCTTAACCGTCCATTTCACTGGCAATCCGGATATTACGAAACATTTCAAAAGATCTTTAGAAAGATGTCTTCAAGATCACCGTATAGATGAGCTTCTGTACTTCGTATCATAACAACGACAATGCCATTTGTATGTAATGTATAGAAATACGTAATGTTTGCCTTTAATAATAATTAGTATATTATATGTACATATATTTTTCTTATTGCAATTGTGTAATTAAATTTTCTTGTCTAACAACGACGTCTAGATGAAAAGTTGTATGGTTTTGTATACGGCATAATAAAATCAGCAGCAAATATTAAATATTATAAAGTAAATAACGACAAGCACGCAGAGTAAAAAGTCCATTCAATCGTGATATTAAATCTTTAGCAGTGCTGCAATATAACGTAGTTCAACACGGCATAATAAAATCTCTAGAAATATTTGATATTTAAAAACAAATAGAGTAACATGCCGGAAAAGAATCCCATTGAGCGACAATTTTATGCGCTCTCGTTTGACACCGTCACATCTCGTAGTTTAATATAATATAATAAAATCAGTAAAAAATATTTAATATATTCGAAAGAGAGGAATGAAAAATACTGAACAAATTGACGCGTCCGATGTGGTGCGTATTAAAATCTCGTACATGCAGCAATCTAGGCATCAGAGAATTGTACAACGCGTTGTAGTTACGTAGCAAATTCTATAGAATGTATTAATATTTAATAACAAAGATCAGACACACAAAGCGAGCGCGCTTGACGAAAATTCATGTGAACAGATGTACGGGTAAATATACTTTCACGGTTTAAAGTTCATTATTCTTGTCGGCGTTATAGAATAAATATACTCTTGTTCGCAAAAAAAAACACTAACAAGAGAGTCGTTGAAACTTTCCAAAAAATAAAACGTCTATCTAAAACGTGATTTAGATAGGCTTAATTTGAAATGTTGTAGAATGTAGAGTATCAAAAGATACTCTGTTAGATCTATTCTTTTATGTGTATATCTTAAAGTTTAGGGAGTAAAATAGTCCCTCAAAAATAACAAATATTTTCATTTTCAGCGAATATCTTCAAAAAACGGATCTAATATTTTTTTAATGATAACGCTTTCTAATGATAGGCATTCTAATAACAGATCTGAACATAGAGATATATAATCCGCGAAATGCATAATTTCTGTACTTTATGATAATTTATCATACATTTAAAGCCCATGATGCATTAGAATCCGTGATATAAGTTTCCCTGTAAGTTAGGAAAGCATTTTCACTTTCACCGATCAAGTTTTTCCGCTCGACATGCATGTGGAATCCGACAAACTACCTGCGATTCTGCATTATCGCTTCGCTCCCAAGTGATCCCTCCAGCTATATCAATCTCTTTCTCATCTTTTCCATAACCAGTTACGTATATGTACCTGCGCTCCCTTCGACAGGGTAAGACACTTTATTACCGCATCTGCCGGCTACGTATTACGGAAACTCATTCAAAGGTATCGAAGATATTGCAAGTGTGCGATATACAGTATGCGCTTCCGTGAAGGCAGCCGTCTTCGGGGTTCACTTTGGGAAGCGTATCGTTGGATCAAGAGGAAGGATGAAATAAACGGGGACAGGAGGTTAGAGCGAGAGAACCCCCGCTTGGCCAGCTTGCGAGGTACGCGAGGATAAGTCGCGGATCGGAGTGATAAACGACTCCGGCGTTATTAATTGCGGCCTCCATTAACTGATGAGTCCCCCTACCTGTACCCACCCTACTCGCTCGGAGTCGTTTTGTTTGGGCCTTCACGAGGCGTTCCTTCTTCCTCCGTCGCCTACTCGCGGTGCGGGAGACGCGTAAGACGAAGTCAAAGCGAAGAAATCCTTCGCGCGGGAGAGGCAAATGATCCGCGAGGAGGACGGCTGTGCGCCCGCTGCGGGGAAAGCCGTGATGCTTTGCAAATGAGCCGAGGGTAGCTTCCTGATTTTTACAAGGTCCGTTAATGAATCGCTCGTGCGTCCTTCGGCGCGAACGCGCGGGCTCGATTTATCGTCTCGCGTTCGTTGTAAGCGCGAGTCGGCTCGGCTCGATGTGGCGCGGCGCGGCGCGGCACAGCGCGGCGCAGTGCGTTGGCTCGATGGTGAATGAGAAATCGGTATCGCGTGATAACCGTGTCCAACGCTCCGATAATGCATATATTATTGTCGGTGAGTTCTTATACTTGAAGGGAGGAAGCGTGCGAAAGCTGCCTCGCCGATGCACAAAGACGACACGACGGAATTTAATAACATACAATGAATATATCCATTACGTCGTTATATCCTTCCATTCATTAACCTTACAACGGCATAACGAATCTCTGGCGGATCTCGGAGGAATTTCACAATCACATCCTCCCTCTCTCTTTCTCCCTCTCTCTATCTTTGTGACGCAAGTTTTGTTTTTCTTTTGAAATAAGTACGTTTTTTCAATTAGACGGCAACAAAGGAAGGAAAAGGTAATCACAGCCGCGATATTACGTGTCGTAAGCTCGACGAGCGCATTCTGCTCGATAATCGCAAGTCATATCACCGGTTCTTTTACGAAAGATGGGTTAGTTATGATTCTTTTGGAAGAATATCATAAACGATTCTACGAGCTTCGCGTACCTACTTTGTTGCGAATGAAAACCGGATGGATTTTTACGCTGTTCTTCTAATTAATTACAGCGTGACCAATGTAAAAGTACCCATCGCTGTTGACGGCAGCGTGGCGACGAAGAAGAATCGTAAAACCGCGGAGGAGGATTAATATTGCTATTGGCAAAAGCACGACCGCGGTTTTAACTCGAAGAAGACTCATTATTACTATTACAAGTACATGAATAATTCCTACTAATTTTTTCATCTACGGAGCGTTTTATTACGGCACAGCTGTCGGCCACCAGACGATCGTCTATACCTAAAAACACACACTTGTCTGTTCCAAAGCTGCATTTCTTATAGTGGCCAATGCCATCTATTATAAACGGGTAATTTCCTCTTGGAAAAATACCAGTGATGGAGAATTGTCCTGTTCATATTTTCAGTCAAGCCGCTTTACGCCGTAATTGCCTCTTAAAAATGCACACGACAGTAACATGTCAAACAATTTTAAAGCAAGATACAAACTTTTTTCGGACGTATA
This sequence comes from Cyphomyrmex costatus, assembly GCF_001594065.2. Classification (NCBI taxonomy): domain Eukaryota; kingdom Metazoa; phylum Arthropoda; class Insecta; order Hymenoptera; family Formicidae; genus Cyphomyrmex; species Cyphomyrmex costatus. Next base: position 1,751,989 of record NW_017279267.1, on the reverse strand, counting down.
TGAATAATCTACTATCCAATCCCCTTACTTCCGTTAATTGTCAAACTCTGAATAATTTAAAGAAATTTTTATTCGTACAAATAAATTATTCTTTTTTTTAGCCTGCATTTTGTTTATCCGTACTTCCTTCGGTGAAAAAAAGAACAAATAAATTGACGAAAATAAATAAAGAATATAAACTGAAGGGATGAATTGCATCGAATTTTGCTTAAAGATTTAGTCCATAAACATGTTTTACAAAACGATTCGTCCCGAACGACAATACCGATTATTGAATAGCGAGTTTTATTTATTCGTTCCCATTCAGCGATTCAATCTGAGCTATACCCGACGATGCTGCATTCACCGTACTGTATTTCATATATCCGATGCAATTAATCCAAGTGCATCACAAATACACGGCAAGACGAAATGCTCGCCTGAATAACGCCGTGTGTAAGGGATTAAGCCGGACATTTGGAACGCATTAAAACTGCACCGGGCGAAGTACGATGTGCAACTTCGATGTACTGCTATTTTGCCAATCGAGAGCCGGATCGTCCGAGTCAATTAAGGTCACGATCTTCTCAATCGAATATCATCGTCGATTACGCCTCTGACAATTGGAGCGCGAAAAATCGCGAGAAATTACCGAAACGATTTCTCCACGCCGGATCGTCCAGAACTGTGATAAAAGAACGCACGAAGACGAAAACAAAAGCTGGAAGAATAAAAGAAGAGAGAGGGCAGGCACGAGAAGTACGAAAACAAAGAGCAATCGTAACGATGGTAATCTCTGCGGTTGACGTACAATTACCTTCGTCAGGGCGCCTAGGAAAATAACCAATTTCAGAAGTGTTTATTGCAGGTTGCAGCGTGCTTCATTGTTCGCGCCGTTAATGAGAAGGAACGAAGGCGAGATCTCGCGAAAGACTCCCTTGTATTTTTTAATTTTAATTGTGCCAACTCGCCGTTATGCATTCCGGCGTACAGCCTCGGAATATCGCCAAGGACGACCACGAGAAAATATCACGTCGAGGCGATGCAACATAATATACAAAATGTATCGTACGAGAGAAGAATAAATTGATCAAAATATTTATGACATATTCCTCATATTCCCGAACTAGAAATGTCAAATATCGCGCTTATCAATAATCTCGTTTGATATTCCATCGTGCTCACTCCCTCGATTCAATGCGGCCCGATCTGATTTCGAAAGAAAGTTGGCTCGCGAATAAACTCATTCCTAGATAAAAGTCATGGGCTGCGGCATTTGCTGGCCGCGAATGAATAAAGTTTTCATAAAGTTATGAACCAAATGCTTTTTCAATTATCCAATTTGTCTCCGTGCCTCCGTATTTCTCGGGGTTGTGGCAAAAACATACTATCTTATTACCGAAGGTCAGGTAACCGTCTATTATCTTCTTCTTCGAAGTGACTTTGTTTCTTACTAATCCACAGAAGTCAAACCGCAGGAAATTCCGCAGGTGTCGTTCGTGACGCGTTACTCTTTGATCGTTTACACTTCTCCATCTTCCCCCTGTTCCAGCGACACCTGGAACTCTCAAGCAAGATTCGTTCTTCGCTGTTGTACTTCTCCGCCGCGATCACGTTTGAGCGATTTGAAACTTTTTGTTTGCGCTCCTCGCACGCTGAGGCCAAAACTTTCTCACACGCGAACGCGATTTAATTCCTATTGGTACATACTATCGAATCGTACGATTTAAAAAAAAAATAGTGACAAAGTCCTTAAAAGTGTTTTTTACAATAATTGATTATACGAATTTCAAAAATTACTTACTACGTTACAAATATTTATGAACATTTTTTTGTAAGATAACTGCTTTTTTTACAGTCTTTCGTCATCAAGTCACGTTTTTGCATCAGTAACTCGAACTGATCGCAGCCTCTGGCACATTACAGACGTTCAGACCCTTCGTCAGTGCATCGTGCAACTCCCCTGGATAACTGTTCGAAGGTCGCTCGATAAGTTCCCTCGGCGGTGCATTCGGTGAGTAGGTATAAATTATTTTGCCGGGAAATGATCTCGCGGTGGCGCGGCGCGGCCACGGGGGTGAAGAGGCGGAATAAGGTTAAAGGAAATAAAAAGAGCGGAGCGAGTACCGGGAATTCAACACCGGTTGGCCGCCAGAGGCAGGAACAGACGATCCAGGAGTGGCAGGAGATGGAGTGTGAAACATCGGCCCATCCTTCCTGCCTTTCCTGTACGGTCTACGATGTTTGGAGCTATCGCCTCGCGCTCGGTATCGCTTCGCTAAATCGTGTATCGGGTGTTTGAGGTTCGTACTGTGGAATCCGTTTCTTCGCTGAGAGAACAGGTTAAACTGTTTCGAGAAATGTGCGATACCAATCGAATACCAGCGATTACACTGCCGCAATGTATAGCGCTTCCGTTTACGGGATAAACCTCGGAACTGAGTAAACAAATTAAAACGTTCTACCAATTATGCATTGATTAATTATACACTGTGTCACACAACGAGAAAACGAAACGAAATAATTTTCCTTTATCAACGCAGCAATACACACGTATTCCAAATATGTTGACAATAATGTTGCAACGCGTTGTAACAATAATTCTCGCTGAATCGTATCATATTTCCCGCGTATTTTCTAACGTAATTTAATTTTCGCATTTGTTTCATTTTATTGGGATCATCATAATTACAGATGTTTCTTCACTCGAGAGACTAACAGAGGAAAAATAGTCCCGCCATGTCTCACCATAACGAAAACTCTAACTCTACCCGCCGAGCCTGATAATGGACCGATCGTCGTCATGAATCTTTCTTTATGGTCTCCGAACTTCTCGAGTACGGTATATAATGCACTACGGTATGCTCGTGGACGGGCATTCGCAGCGACTCAGCTGCACGTGTGTCCGTGAATTCGAACACGTGCATGTATGTTGCGAGTGAGACAGAGAGAGAGAGAGAGAGAGAGAGAGAGAGAGAGAGAGAGAGAGAGAGAGAGAGAGAGAGAAGATAGGGAGAAAGGATAAGTTACATATTGTAGATACGGGAATACATAGGATAATGTATACCAACCATATCGGTACCTACTGCCCTACTATGTAGGCCACGTGCACTCGTGGGCCATGCATCTTCGATAAATACTTTCAGACCTCTAGAAGGTAGCAGAGCGCACATAAAGTAAAAATTTTTTCCCGGTACAGCAAGTCGCCAGCGTGCTGGTCCGCGCGGATTTCGTATCATTTGCCAATGTGACGTTGATTTTAGGAATATAAAAAATTCGAACGATAACGAAAGGACCCCGGTCAGTTAGTGCCGGGGGGTTATATACCAAGTAATAATAGCGCTCATTAATTAAATCTCAATAAAACGATTCCACGGATTCCCTCCCTGTTCTTTTGGAAATTTATAAATGCGTTAACGGTCATGTATATTTATAGGTTGAATCCGGCAATAACTAACCGATCGCGCGAGTCCCACGCGCTCTTGCTTCATCGAGCATCCATTTGGAAGGCAATACATCGAGAGAGCGTAAAATACAAATTTTTTTACAACGAGCCAGCCATGCGTCAGGATTAAGTATTAACTTAGTGCGTAAAGTGCATAACGATGCAATACAAAATAAAATAAACGGTGTAGCAAATAAAATGTTGCGGGAGCGCATTCCATAATTTCACTTCGGAAGACTTTTCTATAAAATGTAAATATTTACCACAGAAGCGCACGGCTCTCGTTTTAACGATTTGCATATTATCCACATCAATTATTTGCAAATAATGTGATTACGTAGGTAATTGTTCAGTCAAAATCGCGACCTCTTTCCAATTTAGGTAATGCTATAATCACTTACTATTACGGGCGATACTACAATTTGTAATTCTATCATTAATAAAATAAAATTCGTGATTGATGCAAGAAGCAATTCCTACGCCTATACATTAACCGAAGGTATTCTTTGCGCCATTCTGTATAGCGCTTGGCAAGACGATTATTAAGCATGATGCTGCTGAGAAGGCTGCGTACCAGGATATTATGCTCGATGCACTAATAACCGCAATTAGTTAACATTCGATTCGCTCAGTCTTTCGTCCGTGCAAGTTTATTAACAAATTAACGACTATGTGCACCGACTCGCGCTCGGAAGGTTGCTTTTGAGACCGCGCGATTTATGTACCAATTAAAAGCGATGGTATGTATACACCAGCGCAAGTACACGCTTTACATCATGACAAGTTTTAATGGCAGCAACCACCGTCATGATCGCGGTTTTCGGTTTGCTTTGGAAAGTTGAAAGCATCAAGTCTTCTTATTCTCCACACTCGCGTATCTTATTACGACTACCATCGAATCGAACGCTTTGGCAAGAGACAACAAACATCATTCCGCATTGCTAAATCTATTAATACCGAGAATTTAAGTTACTGCTTCTACTTGATATACCGTTATTTTGTAAACAGTGGATAAATTTGACATTATACAGTCACTATAGATTTAACAGTGTGTTACTCGGAGGTGAAAAGACGAGTGTCCCGTAACCGTACATAAAATACCGATTGACTGGAAGCAGCGGAGCGACATTCTCAGTTCCTGTTCCGAGTTCCGACGTTCGACGAAAGAGAGAGACGCCGTGCAAAAAGGATCTCCCATAGGAGCAATTCTCAAATCGACGCATATAACAACGCATCCCGGGTTATAAGGCCGACCGACGCGACGGTGCAGTCACCGGAATGTCCGATAATAATTCAATAGCCAGTTATTTATCGGTAATTCGGTGGTCGTTCCAATATCGCCAGGTGGGCGACCTGGCGCAGAGGATCACGCGGAGAAAAGAGAGAGGCAAGAGTAAGAGAAGAGAGACCAAAAGAGAGCCTCGTAGTCGGGAGAAATCGAGAAATGTGGGACGGGGGGTGCCATTAATTTGGCAGCCGTTGTTCGACTCGCCCACTGGACCTCTCTCTTCGTCTCTGTTCTCTCTTTCGCAGGCCTTAGCCTACGTTCGAATTCCTCGGCTAACGTCGGTGTACTACACATGGCGCAATATAAGTCTGTTTCTCCCGTCAATTCTTCCCTCCCCCATCGGCTCCCTCTTCTCTCCTATATCCGTGCACCCGCGTGTGCACGTACACTTTTGTTCCATCCCGCTTTCTCCCCCCCTCCCTCGATTTTTCTTCACTCTGCGAAATTCCTTTCACCTAAAATGTTTTTCCCTTTCTCGTTGCCATTCCTATTCCTCAAGTTCCTATTGCTTCTATCAACGCGCCCTGCTTGATTTATATATCTGTTGTTCCGTTCTGCTGCGTAGATGAAGGAAGCAAGGAAGAGGTAAATAGAGACGTGTAAAGCTTAATCACACGACGAAGAGACCCATCTTAACGGCGCGGCATGGATAACCTTTTCGGATAAGTAAACACAATATCATTTGTATATCGCGTCATGTACTGTATCGGAGAGATGTTAAATGCGTAAATGTGAATATTATATTACAAGATATACGATGAAGCTTCTCAAGAATCACGTCTTACTTATATATGCGTTGAATTGAATCACGATCGTAATCGTATTGTATCTAGTAGGTACATATCAAAACACATTGTAAGAGAAAGCGATATAATATAAACCTTACCTCCAGGATATGCGCAGATCGAAACGATATATCAGACTTCAAACCTGGGAGGACGATGTGCTCGAAATAAATTGATAACACTGGTACTTACCTAAAACAGAAAAAGTAATATCATGGTTAGAAGAGCAATGTGAAACGAAAAAAAAATGCAATTTCTACATATTGGAATCTTACATATTTAAAATACTAATATGTAACGCGCAATTTAACTATCTACTCTCTCTGATTGCGAAAGATACTTTCACTAATTGCAAAACCACACATTAATAAATATATAATAAGTAATTATCAAAACTTTTGTAAAGTGCTTTCAATTATTGTTTTAACAATATAAGGGAATAAGTCTATGTTGAGATCTAAAGATATATTTAAGTAATCGAGCCTGTGAATGTATAATATCTATGCCGATGCAATTATCGTGATATGAACATTCAAAGTACGCTTAGTTGATTGGAAAACATCGTTGTCTTGTCTCACTTGAAAAAAATAAATTTTTTTTACAATTGCGAGAAATTGTCAAAAACACATTTAACGAATATGTATATCTCGTGACAAAGTTGAAGTGTGAACATCTGTTATAATTTTTATCTGGAACCCGTGGAATCGTAGTAACGCAGAATGAAGGCAGACAGTACATTGTGCGCGCTCGAGAGTCCCATCGTCCGATTCGTGAACCCCGAGATTAAACCTAGTCGACAAGAGAAGCTGGAGTGCGCGTTACTTTCCGTTCATACACCCTGTTATCTTTTTCTCTTTTTTTTATATAGCTCACCGCTACGGCTCACTACGAGCCGACGTTTCGCGTGGCTTTACGCGTTAATCCCTTAAGCGCGATCGTCGTGTAAATCCAAAGAGCTTCAGGATCGGATTAATACCAAGGCAAATATGAGTTGTTAAATACGCCATGCACCGCGTGGAGCGATGATAAACTACTATTCATGTTCAATAAACGTCACACGATACGAGAATAGCTTGAAAGCTGTATTTGTAACGTGAATAACCTGCTGCATTCTTGCTGGGCTTTTCTCGATAGATTCGATCTACCCATATCTATTCTTATTCGTCATCTCTGCCGATACCTCACTATATTTATTTCGCAGTTTTATATAGTTTTATATATGTATAATATAATAGCAATGTAAAAAGAGCTCACCAAACAGACACACCTATAACAAATCTTGCACATAATATAGACAATATTTTGATCATACAATATTAAAAAAATATTACGGGAGCTTCACCGTAAAACACATCATACAACACTTTAGTATTATAATCGCAAGCTTGAAAGTAAAAGAGAAATTCAAGATAAAACGGGAGAAATAAATTATTACTTCTATAAGTATGACAAAGTTACGTCTCAACACCTAATTGCAACGGGATATATATGCACGTGCCTTCAACGCACCTTAAGCGAAAACCAGAATCCACAAATATAAACTATGTGTACTGACAGTAATATAATTGACACGCCATTCGCGTGTAAGAATAAACCATCGTATTAATTACATCCATTCAAGAATAATCTTGGTTAGTCGTAATTTGATAATTCGCACGTCTCGCTGACGATAATATTTTCTTAACAACTTAGCGTCCTCAAATAAAGCATGCATACTATACGCTACGTATTCCTCCGAAGAACCGGGCGTGCGTGCCATGTCACACGAAACCTGCCTTTGGGAGCGCGCTCTTATGATATGTTTAATAGCGAGATCATCGGTATCTTTCCTGGTCACGGCTGTGTTTCTCCTTATTTCTTCTCTTCTCGTTTTCTTCTCGGCTCACTCGATCTTTCGCGGCCCTCCCCGATTATTAATGACGTTATCCGCGAACGGTCACCACCCAGAGCAAGAGTCCGAGATGGCATCGATATTGTTTCATACTTTATTTATTTACACCGCGACGTGACGCGCGATCGCCCCGATAGCGGTCAGACACGGATTTATGAAGTGCGCCGCGAAAAGAAGACCTTAGCGCCCTTCGGTCAGTCTCGAGAGTTGGTCGGCAGATATCTCGACAAGGTGACGAGGATAGATCGGCTGACAGTATTATCGAAACATTGTAAGAGAAAGCGAGATAAACCTTACCTCCAGGATGTGCGCGAATCGAAACGATATATCAAACTTGATAGGGTGATGTGCACAAAGTATAAATTGCTAACGTTGATACTTACCAAAAGAAACAGGAAAATATAATATCAATGGTTAGAAAAGCTATGATATATAATATGAAATGAAAAAATACGATGTGCAATTTCATCGTACTGGAGTCTTACATTTTTTAACACCAAAACGCAATCAATATCGAGTGATACGTAAATTTTACAGATGCATAAAGAAATACGCAACTCTTATTTAATGTAAGATAAGCTTTTCATACATTTCACACTTTTAAATATGTATATTTATAGGTAGACTAGATAAACACCTAATTAACTTATAATTAATAATCTATTAAGTTAATTAAATAATCTAATTAATTTAAAAAGAAAGAAAGAATATGCACAAACTCAATCTTGAAATGATGGGAAGGATGTAGTCCAATATGTCTCTTCACACACTTGAATCAAATATATTATACATATAATAACACAAAATAATATGAAGTGTTTAAAAATTGAAATCTTGTTACGCCCTCTGTTATAATACATTAGAGTGTCAAATCGATAACAGACAGAATTTTTGAGAACTTCGTTTCCGTTTGTTCTAACTTTAGCATGGTAGATTGGACTTTCTAAAAGGCATAGCTCAGCGTTCAATGATCTCGTCCATTTACATGTAAAATTTACATATCGATAACGTTCTCTAAATACCGATGTTAACATGCAATTTAATTGTAAGTACCTTCTCTCTAATTGCAAAGGATATTCTCTCTAATTGCGAGACCGCGTATTAATAGATTACCGTGATACGTAATTACCAAAGCATTTGCGAGGTGCTTTTAATTGTCGTTTTAACAATACAAGAAAATAAAACCGCGTCGAAATGTGAAAATAATTAGTCGACCCTGTGTAAGCGTAATACCTATACCTCTGCAATTACGTATATAACCTCGATAGTTATAGTGAACCCTATTCGGGGTTTCCCCGCGGAAACCCGCAAACTTGATGTTCTTGTGGCGTAGGCTACGACTGAGGTGGGCTAAGGTTGGTGGTCATTCTGGACTTCGGCAAGATGCAGAGCAAACGCGGACTCACCGAGCCGGTGGATCAACAAATTCCGGATGCTTGCGATTATCGGATATTCGGGGTCGACAAACATCAATTTCCTGTGCGTACCGATGTCGCGGGAACTCGAAGATATTTACGTGGCTTGTAGTTATTTCCTCGATTCGCACAAAATCATAAAGCACGTTGCAAAATATGCTGTCGTTGCAACAGACGTTTCTAGCAAAGCTTGTCCTGCGCGAGAAATATTCAAGTGTAAGCTTCTATGGGTGTTATTACGTCCTATTTTATAAATTTACGTATCTGCAATCTCATGGAAATGCTAAAAATAACCAAGAAATAAAGATTTTGTTTTAATTGTTAATATACACGATAGAATACCATTAATGTCATGCGCGCAATTCTTTCTTTAAAATATTCGAGAATCATCAAGTAATTAGTTACAACATTTATATATAATTTTTATTTGTGTATTTTTTAAATACGCGACCTTACAGATATTTTCTAAAAATGTTTAAGTAAATATGTAAGAATTACTTATTAACTTTTAATACGTAATTCTCACGTACTTATATTTATGTAAAAATGATTAAAACTAATCAGGTGTAGTAGAGGATTATCGTACAAAAGGTTAACTTTAACGAAATAAAACAGTAATCACCTAATGAAAATAATGAATTGTTGGAAAGACAATTTCAATTCACAATCAATAGAATCTTACTTCGGATTTTGGTGGAAATCGATGCGAAGGATTCTCAGGGAAAGACGATCTCAAAGGCGGTTACCGAGATTCCAATCGGTTAGAGTATGAACCATCGAATCCTGAAATCCGGTACATTAACTGGCCACAAAGCGTATGGCTCTGCGGCGTGAATCGCTCGTAAACTGTGCAAACGTCGTTCGCGACGCTTCGTATCCTCTAACTCCGTTTAACTATCGCATTTAAAAAGCACTCTATTTTTTACGTGATTCAAGTGCAATTGTGGAACCACGAAATCGCGGACCATTAAAGAACGAACTTTCAAATAGCCAATATTTATTCGTGAAAGGAACATAGTAGGAAGCCGCCACATTGGACTGGACTCGCGGAAGGATCGATATGGAGGGTACTTTCGTTTTCGAGAATTACATTGAAGCTCACTGTTATCGCGCAGCGTTATTTTTATGCTGGACAAGATAATCGACGTGCAAAATTGCGCGACCTATTATTCATGTTTCTGGCAACGAATGTCGAAAAATTCTTGCCGTTCAATATTTTTTCGTCGTAATAGCATCGAATATCGATTGTGACACATTTGGGTCGTCTGTAATATAGGGACGAAATGTTCCTATCTGTAGATCGGTAGTTACTGCCGCATGGTCGATCGAAAATTGAAATGTCAATTCGTATTTATGTAACATTCGTATCCTCGCCAAAATGTAAAAAAGCTCTTCGTACGATTACTTCGGCGTCTCGCCATTCGTCTAATGTTCGTGTGCAACGGTGTAGAAAATGCTGAGGCCGACGTACGTTTTAGAGCTACTTCTAACGTCCGCACGGCGAAGAGGTTTTAAGTAGAAATCAAATCCGTAATGGCTCTATAGCCAGTCGAAGTCGGGCGCTTGTGTATACGAACGAAATGGGCAATTTTATCACGATAAATCGTTGCCTTCTGTACGCAAAGCGGAATTTGCTTCGGCTATTACTGCGACTAAGTGCCGAGGTACGATAGATACGACAGATTGATAAAAATCCGAATTCTCGTCCGAGTTTTATTAAGCTTCGTCCAATAAGATCCAATCGATAATAAACGTTATTACGCCGTGTTTGTGTATTTGCAACTAATAACGAATAGATTATAGCGATTGCTTAAAAACTAAAATGTATTAATTGAAATGTAATTGTTTAACTAAAACATTTTTCATTTTATTTCTTATTAACTTTCCATCTGTAATTTAAATCTTTTTTGGCACAAACACAATTTCACTATAAAATTTCTCCGAAATGAAGTCGGATTCCCTCTTATTAAATTATGCATTTTAATATTTAAAAAATTCTGTTTTTTTTCTCATTTCTATTCAAATTTAAATTTTATTAAATAAATATTTTAACATTTGAGTTACAAAACTATTTGGAAATTTAATAGAGATATGTTACATTGAGAAAAAAAATTGTTAACTTGACTAAATGACTTATTAATTTATGCAGAATTTACATCAAGTCTGCTAATTTGTTGTGACTTACTTACACAATATACAATGAGGAGATTATTAAATGATATGCTGAAGATGATTCAAATTGAAGTCGGAACGTCCAAAATTTTGATGGAGGAATGAATAATATTTGTGAATAAAGGATTTTTTAACAACTCCGCTTCATTTTACCTACGTACAATCACGTTTGCACTCACACTTGCCCTGGATTATCAAGCGACGCGGTAGCGTCGCGACGCCAAGTGCATAAAATAAAAATATAACCGTCTGACATGATGACATGATACTTGATGTGTGTATATGTTCATGTCGATGTCAAATTCACGACGCTACCACTAGCTTTATCTCGAGTTTTCACATCTTGAAACTTCAGATTAAAATTACTCAGAATTTAAAAGCAGAATCAAAAATCTAAAAACACTTTTATTATATAATGTCATCGGTATCTTTCGATTGCGACTAGTCCGAATAAAATTGGTGCAGCCGATACCGAGATCTAGAGACCGAGTCCCGAAAAGGGTACGTTTCAGTTATGTTCAGACGTACGTGTGACACATACATATATTTTTCAATCGTACGTGTGACACATACATGTAAAGCGTTTTGTCCATTAGGCTGCTGTTC